>NW_026725351.1:0-67259 GCF_029784015.1 Lycium ferocissimum
GCGGCGCGTGTGATGTATTGTATTACTTACCTTGAAAACGTTAGTTAGGTTGCGATTATTTATTAAAGCTTATTTTAGGACTTGGTGTATTTACTTATGTTTTCTTTGAGCGAAGGCTGCAGATATTGGGTTGACTATGACTACTTCCTTCCTAAATTGTGCGGTTGTTATTATCCATCCTCGCTTTACATATTCAGTACATATTCCGTACTGACCCCCTTTCTTCGGGGGCTGCGTTTCATGCCGCGTGTACATGTGGACGCGATTCGGCGATCCGGCCTACGTAGGAGGATTCAGCTCTAGAAGTCGGACAACTCCACTCGTTCCGGAGGCTGTTCCTATTTTGGTATAATTTTGTGTATATATTCTGTAAGTTGTACTTTTAGACGTCTGCGAGCAGCGTGGGTGTTATGGGTACTGTCGGGACTTGTCGGTCACTATGTTATTGTACAGAAGTAGCGGTAGCCTCTTCGGCCCGCCTTGTCTTATGCCATGTATATATTTATGTATGTGTACTTATGTCAATACGTTTTAAGACGTTTTGAGTTATATATCGACTTTAGTGTTTTGTCTAGAAATTCAAAAAAAAAAATCTATTGATCGCCATATTCGAGTGTAAGTAGCAAAGGTTGGGTTCTTAGGCGGGGTGAGCCCGGTCACTTGTCATGGCCCCAGGTTGGGTCGTGACAAGAGTACAGAGAGAAAATACCAAATCAAGTATTAAAACCTATACTGAAAACATATGTACATAATACAGGTCAAAATCATGCATATCGCTCAGGAACGTGGCCACCACCCGACGCTAGTGCCACAACAAAGATACTCGAGTAAGGTTTCAAATCTCCGTACAACTCCGAACATAACACATCATCACACATATCACATCATAAGCCATATCACAGCATAACGCCAAATACGGTAACCGACCCTATGTCGAGGTCTCAGAAACCGCAACACAGCATACTGTCGAATTTATCATAAGGCGCACGATCACAGAGCCGGCCCGGGATCCGGCGAACGATATCATAATAACATGCACGAGCGGAGTAGTGAGAGACTAATGCAATTTACACGTAAAAGCATTTGTAAAGACGTAGCATGGACATATGACGATAATTTAGGCAAAGTATGTTTAAGTAATTGAGCAATATGGAATGCGTTTCACAAAAGTATTTCTACAATCGGATTCATAGTTCAAATACATATTAGAACGTACTCGAGTCATTAGAACATCATTCTTTAATAACTATAATCATACGCTAAAGTTTCTTTTTAACGTCATGCCAAATAAGTCGAATAGGACATTCGGAGGAGATCTTGGGGCTAGTGGGCCCACCTCGGTCAAGTCAAGGTGGCATACATAATTTTACAAACATTAGACCCTATGGAAGCATCCATGAAAGTTTCAGAGCAATCCGAGTTCGTTTGGGAAGGTTACGGAAGTGTTAACATCTTTCCAACGAACATAAGGAATATAGTTCAATCATCTTTGAATAAATAGTACCAAAAATCAAACTCGGATTTCTGTGAGCAGAATTGCCCCCGAGACGCGAATCCAAGCCTAATACACCTAAGACATGCCAAAAGAAGGAAAGGGTGAGCTTTACATACCTTACGTGCGTCTCACACTCACTTAAACTCAAATCCCGTTTCGCCCAGAATCTACAAATGGTCACATTTACCAATTGTGAGTTATAGATTCTAAGAATTCAACTTAAATTCATATTTGTCTACCAAAATTTTGGCAGCACCTCCCCTATACATATAGCATCCCCAAGACTTAGCTCGGCCCAATATGTCAAAAACAACACCCTAGCAATCCAACAACACCAACAATTCATTACAAAATGCATTATGACATGAATAGTCCTCTTTCCTACATAGTTCAACAACCTCCATTCCAACTTTCCGTTATCAACTAATATCAACATTGTCCATATCCTTTAACTATTTCAAGGTTATTCGAACATATTTCAATTGCATTCCAAGCAACATTCATGAATTCAAGTATTCCCGCCGATTCCATATTCTATCCGAAACTCCTACAAATGCGGCAAAGCTACTAAATCGCATTGTTTTCCTTTCAAACTCATCAACAACAACTATAATTCACATTTAGATTCTTACTTTCATAATTATATAAAAATCATATGAAAATCACATAATTTCCCATAATAACATACAACCAATTTCAATGCCATTTCGAATCGTTCAAGCCTTATTTACGTCATAAATGTCATAACGACACAACTAACAAACTAAATAAAATTTAATCCATTACTTACCACCATCACCATGGCACACGACCATGCACCACCACCACACACACACACACGCCAGTTTCACACACACATCACAACTCCACAATTCTCATCTAATTCCAATCATTATAACATACACACTTATTCCATAACATAAAAGAGTAGATTTCTTACCTCTTCTTCAAACATCAATCTTTCCGCAAACGTCGCTCTCTCGCTAAACCAATTATATCATGTCGGAGAGCGTCCTAAACTTGACAAGAATTAAACAAGAAAGAGATTTTTAGGATGAAGATTAAAGAGCTAGAATTTTTTTTTTCTTTCAAGAGTTCGGCCGAATGGCCATGGAATAGCTCTCAATTTTTTTTTTTGTTTTTGTTTTCTTTTCTTGAACCTTCTAAGGATGATCACATATATAAATAAGCCCCCCTTAATTAATTAAAGGGTCACATGATCATCATGTGACTATTGAATGGGTTTGGGCCAAGCCATGTTGGCCGGCCACCCCTACGAACATTGGGCCTCATTTCCTTTTAATTTTTTTGAGCCCAATTAGCTACAAATCTTAAATTGTAATTTTCGAAACCAATTTCCGAAATTCCAATTTTGCCCTTGGCCTTCTCCGATGTCTTTGCGCCAATATTTTTCCATGAACAACATAGATATGTTAATTAAGATCAAATATTGACTTATGACATACAAGTCACAATTATTTCAAAATTTCCGAATAGGCGAAAACGCGGGATATAACATTGCAGACAGTGTCGTGTGTATAAGACGTCAGTTTATAAGCGGCTATGTAAGCCGGTGTATTATGATGCATTATGTTACGGATTTGTTGTGACTACAGATTTTATTTGTTTTGAAGAAGACGAAAAACATGTTTGTTTTCTGCAAAATTTTTGCTATGTGCTTATGTCATGTTTTGCTGGCCCAGTATGATTATGAGTATTATGAGAGTCAGCGGGTTCGCTCGGCCCTACGTAAGGGTCGGGTGCCCATCACGCCCTATAAAGTTAGGGTGTGACAAATTGGTATCGTAGTCTAGGACGTCTCCTAGGGGTTGTCCGCAAAGTCGTGTCAAGTAGAGTCTTGGTTTATGGTGTGTTTACGCCATATTTATATGTTCGGGAGGCTACGGCGGGGCATCTAGGGTGGTTACTCTTCTTTCACATCTGAGATCGTGCCATAGAGCCAAGTCATAGGAAACGGGATTCCTTACCTTGATTTTTGATTGCAGCAGAAGAATGACATCGACAGAGGAAAGTGATTGGTGATATTGGAAGTTACTTGCACCGTTGTAAGCAAAGGTATGAAAGGTATATGTCGGGTAAGATATATATAGTGCGTTTGAAATGTGAAGTTTGCGAAAAGGGAAGTAACAAGAAAGTGTTTGATATTTGTGTCGTATACAAGGTATGTTCATTATTTTCGGATTTGTTGTTGATATTGGGAGCCAGCTCGGGCACTAGTCACGTGACACGATACGATATGATACGATATGTATATATGTATTTTGCCCCGTGAGGCATTGTTGGTAAGGGTGTTCGTACGTGTTTTGAGATAGTAAGAAATATAGAGGAATTTTCGCCGAAATTTTCCCCGAAATAAAGAGAAAATGAGATGTAGGTTTGTAATGCGACTTGAAAGGCCGTGTTCACCGTAATGGTAAGATTTGAGTAAGTTGCGAGTATGGCTGACCTCGAGTAAGAAGTAATAGCATGATTAAGACAAGAGTAAGGAGAAAAAAAAATTGTGATGGATATGGATATATTGATAACACAGCTTGCGAGATATTAAGGATAAAGTGGACTAGAAAGGGTAAAGGGTTAAGAAGTGTTATATTATGGGATTGGTTACGAATAAGATATAATGTGAATATAATGGGGATTGTTATGAAAATAGGTGAAGCCTAGTGAGAAAGTGGCCAAGGTTATGATGTGATCTATGTAACTAGAATACAAAGGCAAGTGTGAAACGGAAAAACAAGCTATGGAATGAATACGGAAGGGTTTGAGCTAAAGATTAAGAGACGACACGAGATAATGTGCCTAGAATGTTACAAGTTGAGTAAAGGGAATTACAAGAAGGAAAATTTTAAACCGAGATATATTGGACCTTATCACGTTATTCGCAAGGTAAGAGGAGATAGAAAAGAAAAATGGTTGGTAGAAGAGATCGCGTGCTATGGTAATAAAAGAAACCCCCTTGAGATTCTTATAAGACCTTATGCGACTAGTTGAACATTCGAGGACGAATGTTCTAAAGGGGGGAAGGATGTTATATCCCGTATTTTGTACCTTGGGATAATCCGAGTTAATCATGATAAGTTAAGGACAAGGTTGTAATTTCTTCTGATTTTGTTAAAAGTACATAAGTTGCGTAGTCGTCTTCTTATTGGTATGGAGTGTTAGGGTAAACTTGAAATAAGGAAAATTTGGGGTTAAAAGTGAATTATGAAAAGTTAAGCATTTCATGAAAATTAAGGGCTAGAAGTGAAATTTTGGAAACTAAATATTTCATGAAAATGGCCATATGTGGCCATGTGTGGGTGTGGGCCATGGTAGACTTGTGGGATTTATATAAGTATAGAAAGATGACTAATTAAGTCATCTTCATCATTTAGCACCCTAGAAAATTCAAGAAGCATGGAGAAAAAAAACACCAAGGCCATTCGGCCATGGAAAAAAAAAAGAAGACCAAAAAAAATCTTCACCAAAAAAATTATTTTTCCTAGCATTCCTACCAATTGGAAGGTCCTTATTAACATGGGATGATTGTTGAAGCAAGTAGAGTGTTTGTTCTTGAAGTTCTCAAGCCTAGCCGTGTGAAGAAGTGGGTGAAAAGGTAAGGTTCAATCTTATTTTTCATATGTTATGGATGGTTTGTGTATGTTGTGGAGTGTAGAAATGAATGAAGTTCATGAAAATATGGATGTTGATGTTGAACGTGTGTGTGGGTGTGTGGCCGTGTATATGTGATGTTGTGTAGGAGTGGTGAATTAATTGTATTTAGCATGTAATTTGGGTGTTGTTGTAGTGTGTGGAAATGGATTAAAATTATGGAAATTGTATGTTGATGTTGTGGCCGAAAATGGTAGTGATTTGGTGTAAGTATGATGAACAAATTTTATTTAGTATTTTTGGTTATTGTTGCATGGATTCTATGATGGAAGTGATGGTTTAATGATTCAAATTGAAGTTGTAATCGTTTGTAGGTTGTTGGAGAAGGTAATGTGATTTTATTATAGTTTTTGGTATTATTGAGGTTAATGTTGTTCATGTGTAGATTGGTGGTGTGGGTCATGAATTTGGAAGAAAGAGATGTGTTGTTGTTGTTTTTATGGCATTTGGAAGTTTCGGGTGGAATAGTGTAGTAGTCGGGTTGTTTGGAAAATTTTGCGGATTGTTTGAAATGTTTTTGAATCTTGATTGAATGATCTTGGATTAGTACTTGAACTTGTGAGATCATTGGTATTGGTTTGATTATATGTGGTTGATTTGAATGAAAATGGAATATCGTCGAATTGTATAGAAAGGAGTTACTAATATTAGAATGCGTTTCGAATTCATTATTGATGTTGTTGGAATGGTTGTTGGTATTGTTGTTGATAATATTGGCCGAGTTGAATTCTCGGGGTTGTTGAACTTATAGGGGAAATGCTGCCCAAATTTCTGTAAATAAAGCGATGGCTTGGGATTGGATTCTTAAGCGCTTATGGCTAATGTTTGGTACTTAATGACCTTATTGTAGATCTTGAGCAGCCGAGACTTGAGTTTGGATTAGCCTAGGAAGCAAATGAGGTATGTAAAGCTTGTCCTTCTTTTCTTTTGGCATGTCCTAGACGCAAGT
This sequence comes from Lycium ferocissimum, assembly GCF_029784015.1. Lineage (NCBI taxonomy): Eukaryota > Viridiplantae > Streptophyta > Magnoliopsida > Solanales > Solanaceae > Lycium > Lycium ferocissimum. Next base: position 6,114 of record NW_026725351.1, read on the forward strand.
AAGTTATGATATGTTATGAGCTTCGGGGGAAATTCTATTCTTAAAAGTTCGAGCATGTTTACGATGCTTATTTGCTTCTTGATGTTGGCATCCTTATATGGTTAAGCTATGGTTTATATGTCTTTGTATGATTGGATTTCAAAAGTTTCATAAAGAGATTTTGTTTGTAAAAGATTTTGTAACTACGAACGATCGTAACTTTCACATATGGTCTCGGATTGCTATGAAATGTTCGTAGAAGTTTCTATAACGAGTTATGACTTTAACTTTCATAGGCGGGCCCGGAGTGGGTTGACGCTCGTCCGTGGGTCCCGCGACTTTCTATGTTTGGTTCTAACGACCTATTTTTGAAAAAGCTTAATGTGGCTATGCTTCCGACCCCGAGTATGATTACTTATTTATGTTCGTCGAGTTTGAAATGAGAAATTTTTATGCATATGATTTTGATACGTAACTATGATTTCCGAAGTTCTATTTGATCTATTCCCGAGTGAAGTTCGGAGGAAACTTGATTTGACTGACTACTGTTTTGGCTTTTAAATGAGGGCTTGTTTGATCATTCTGTTGAGTCAGTAATGAGGATTTATGTGCATATGGTTTCTCGGTTTGGAAATGATGTGTTTTCCGGAGTATGATGTGTCCGCTACGCCGAGCCCCTTTCGGCCGGGTACTGTGTATATATGTATGATGTGTATTTCGAAGTATGATGTGATACGAAGTTTGGTATGATATATGCTAACAGGATGATATGATGATCTTATTTACCGAGTCCCTCACTGGAGGGCCGGGATACGTTATATGATGTATATATGTATTCTGGAGTGTGATCAGTTGGCATCAGAGCCGGTGGTGGGGCAAACCCAGTGGTGGGGCAAACCCAATGGTGGGGCAAACCCAATGATGAGGCAAAATTCCACATTGGTTTAGGCCAATCCCACATTGGTTTAGGCTAATCCCCACCGGTTTAGCCAATCCCATTAATGGTTTAGGCCAATCCCACATTGGTTTAGGCGAATCCCACATCGGTTAATGTTATCTCATATGATAGGTTATGATGTTATGATGTGTTACGGTATGAATATGACGATTATTCGCTTATGTCACTTAGTCCTATTATGGGCCGGATATGATACATGACATTGATATGCATGATTCATATTTCAGGAAGTAAGCATTTTGGCATTCTTATTATTATATTTGTCTTCTGTATCTCTGATGTATGATTTGTGTTTCAGATGCAAGCACTTTGGTATTTTGGCTATTATGCTCACTTTCTGTACTCCTTACTTCGGTTATGATCTCGTTTTCTGTATGCTATGCTTTACAAACTCAGTACATATTCCGTACTGACCCCCTTTCTTCGGGGGTTGCGTTTCATGCCGCGGAGGTATACACAGATGAGTAGAAGAGGTTCCAGCTGGATTGGAGAGCTCCATTTCCCCTCGGAGTGTTGCCGAGTCAGAGTGCTTTTGTTATGGTATCTGGAGTTATGGTAGAGACTTTGCAGACAGTGTCGTGTGTATAAGACGTCAGTTTGTAAGCGGCTATGTAAGCCGGTGTATTATGATGCATTATGTTACGGATTTGTTGTGACTACAGATTTTATTTGTTTTGAAGAAGACGAAAAGAATGTTTGTTTTTACGCAAAATTTTCGCTATGTGCTTATGTCATGTTTTGCGGGCCTAGTATGATTATGAGTATTACGAGAGTCAGCGGGTTCGCTCGGCCCTAAGTAAGGGTCGGGTGCCCATCACGCCCTATAGAGTTAGGGTGTGACAGTTATGATGTGTGACGGGGATATGGAGATTTGAAACTTTCTGGTGTTATGCTGTGTTATGGCGCCAATGATGGGCGGGCGACCATATTTTTTGAGCCCTATGCATGATTTGTATTTTGAAAATAAACATTTTGGTATTTTTGGATATGCACTTACTTTCTGTATTTCTGTTTCGATTATGACTCAGAATTGTTTACTGTATATTCTGCTTTGCATACTCGACATATTCGTATCGACCCCTTTCTTCGGGGCCGCGTTCATGCCCGCGTGTACGTACGTACGATTCGGTGATCCGCCGTTTTTAGGACACCTATTCTCCGCTGTTTGGAGTGCTCCCTTTATTCGAGCCCGCATTTTGGTATATATTCGTTCGCTCGCATATGTATTTGTTTGTTCGGGGGGTACGGCGGGGCCCCGTCCCGTCCTATGATTTTGTTGGTCTGTTTAAGGTCCGTAGACGTATATGTGGGTAATGCCTATTCGTATGTGTGTGTTCATATGTTATATGTTTTGGCGATCCCATTCGCCGTGGTGCCCTTGTCGGCTTGCATTTGTATATGTTTTGGGTCGTTGCGCCATTTGATAGCCTTGCCGGCTTCGATATATATATATATGTCTGTGTTTGAGATAGTTTGAGATAATCTGAGACAGTGTTTGATATTTTTATACGTATAAGCCATCTGTATGTGATTCGGAGTAATGAATGTGTTTGGGTGCCCAGCTCGAGCACTAGTCACGGCCTACGGGGCTAGGTCGTGACACCTACATAAGCCGACAAGGCTATCATAGCATATGGGAACGTCCCAACTATATACACGCAAGCCGACAAGGCTGCCACTACATACAACATCCCAAAACATATATATATATATATATACGCAAGCCGACAAGGCTGCCACTACGAAAGGGAACGTCCCAAAACACAAGTCATGCTAACATAGCTGAACGACGTCTATATACAACCCACACATATGTCTACAGACCTCTAAGAGTATCAACAGTAACATATGACGGGACAGGGCCCCGCCGTACCCCTGGATAAACATATATACAACAAGAGGATTTGTACCAAAAATCTAGGCTCCGGGACAAGGGTGCTCTCCAAGATAGCTGAATATTTATCCTAAGCTGGCGGATCACCAAAACGAGCATCCGTACTGCGCGGGCATGAAACGCGGCCCCCGAAAAGCGGGGTCGTACGAGATATGTGCGAGTATATAAAGCATGAAATACAATAAGAAAGATCATAACCGAAGTAGGGATTCCGGGAGACAAGTATAATAGTCAAGAAGTCACTGTACCTGTACGTTACGAATGAAATCATGCATATCATTATCATATACCGTACCCGGCCCATTATGGGACTCGGTGAATAAAGTCGTGTACACGTATACCGTACCCGGCCCATCATGGGACTCGGTGCCATATCATATTGTCCTATCATCATATCATTATATCATCATATCAACATATAGCGTACCCGGCCCTCTAGTGAGGGACTCGGTGGATAATGTAGTAAAAAGTGCGTGATAACATACCCGGCCCGGACGCGGTGAAAGATGTAATAGCAAAGATGCACGAAGTAGTAGTGAGTAACCATATGCATATAAATCATCTTTTGAGACTCGGGGATCGTGATGATAGTCATACTCGCACTTTGAATATCATTATAAACTATATCAAATAAAGCCTCAGGGATCATAGACATGTATCAAATTAATACGAAACAGCTTATGAAAGTTAAGGACATTAGTCGTTATAAAGTCTTTTAAGAATAGGAACGTTTTTGCATCATTTACTATCCAATCATATAAAAGACTCGAGGGTAGTATCTCGACTCTTCTAAGAGTTCTAACATCAAGAAATGAATAAGAATCATAAATCATGCTCGGAACTTATGAATAGAATTACCCCAAAGCTCATATCGTACATTACTTACGTCTAGGACATGCCAAAAGAAAGAAGGGATAGCTTTACATACCTTTAGCGCTTTATTCGTCACACAACACGTATACGCTGCCCAATAGTATCTCAACCTATATTAAGACGTCAAGAACTATGGTTAAGCTACGGGGAGATATCAAACGTATTTTAACGTTAGTAACTTCTTTCTAGATAATTAGACGACGTTTCCCTTATATTCAAACCAACCACATACAACCAAGCCAACATCAATAACCATACGTTCAAGTACCAACCCGAGACTATTCAAACAAGACTCGAGAACACTCCGGACAGCCCGCACAATATTTCAACCAGCCCATATTCATAACATTCGATAACAATCCGCATACGACTACTACATATTCAAGTTACTCTTAATGATCCATAGTCGTAACATTTTCATCTACACAACTCTACAATAGCCCAACCAACACACAATACAACATATAATCTTAATTACCATTAATCTCCCAAGCTCAACAAGAACAACAACAACACATTAGACAGCCCCTAACTAGTAACGTAAGAATGCCCGATAACTTCACGAACGTCTACGGACATGCCAAACAAATAATTTACGTTTATTATACATTCCTTAACACATTCTTTTCATCCAAATTCATGAACTATACCAACAACCACACGTTAACAACATTATTCATTTAAATGCAAGAAACTGTACTAACACCATGTTATATCCCGTAATTTTGTACATTGGGATATTTTAAGCTAATAGCGACAAGTTAAGGACAAGACTATTTTGGGATACGAGGTAGAGACTTTTAACCTCCGATTTTGTTTTAATGCACAAGTTGCTTATAAATTTTATTTGGTATAGAAATATTAATGGAGATTAGGAATTAATTAACCATGATTAGATTATTAAGTGGGATTAAAGTTTAATTAGTCACTAATTAAGCCATAAGTGGTCGTGTGGGCCCCACCCATGGCATGGCCAAATTTGATTGGCTCAAGCCGTGAGTGGGACACATGTACAGCCCATGGACATCCTATATATAGTAAGTTGATGACTCATTCATCAACCATCTACTCATTTGTTCATCTTGCACCTTAGAAAAACATAGAGATAGAAAAAAATGGCTCTCGGCCATGGCTGAACCTTGAGGGAGTTTTCAAGCTTTGATACAATTAATTATCTTGGTGTTTCTAATCAAATGAAGGTCATGGAACCAAGGATTAATCATGGAAGGGCAGCAAGGATTCTTGTCCTTTTAATTTGCAAGTTCTAGCCGATTGAAGGGTTAAGTATTAAGGTAAGAATTGATCACTTCCTATATGTTTTAGGGTGAGTTTGGATGTGTTGGGAACATATATAAATGTGAATTGGATGTGTAAAAAAATGTGTATGTTGATGTTGGAAGGCTGTCCAAGCCGTGGGCTGTTTTAGGAGAAAAATGATGGATTGATTTACTTAGAATTTTGATTGTTATTGTCATGGATTCTATGGTGAGAATGAGTATATTTGATGGCTAAAGTCGAAGTTAAATTGTTTGTGGGCTGTTGTAGAAGTTAAAATGATGTTAGTATAGTTCTTGCATCGAAATGGATAATGTTGTTAACGTGTGGTTGTTGGTATAGTTCATGAATTTGAATGAAAAGAATGTCTTGTTGTTGCTCTTGTTAAGCTTGGAAGATTAAAAGTAATTGAGATTATATGTTGTGTGGTGTGTTGGTTGGGCTATTGTAAGGTTGTTAGATGAAAATGTTACAACTATGAATCATTAAGAGTAACTTGAATATGTAATAGTCGTATGTCGGTTGTTGTCGAATATTGTAAACGCGGGCTGTTTTGGAGTGTTGTACGGGCTGCCCCGAGTGTTCTCGAGTCTTGTTTGAATAGTCTCGGATTGATACTTGAATGTATAATTATTGATGTTGGCTTGGTTGTATATGGTTGGTTTGAATGTAAAGGAAACGTCGTCAAATTATTTAGAAAGGAGTTACTAACGTTGGAATACGTTTTGAATTCCCCCGTAGCTTAACCGTAGTTCTTGACATCTTAATATAGGTTGAGGTACTATTGGCGCCGTATACGTGTTGTGTTGCGAGTAAACGCTAAAGGTATGTAAAGCCTATCCCTTCTTCCTTTTGGCATGTCCTAGATGTAAGTAAGATACGATATGAGCTTTGGGGTAACTCTATTCATAAGTTCCAAGCATGTTTATGATTCTTATTCACTTCTTGATAATTCTTAATATAGTCGACTCTTTGCCCTCGAGTTTCTATAAGATTGGATAGTAAACGATGCGTAAAAGTTCCTATTCTTAAAAGACTTCATAATGACTAATGACCATAACTTTCATAAGCTGTTCGTATTAATTTGATACATGTCTATGATCCCTGAGGCTTTATTTTGATATAGTTCATAATGATATTCAAAGAGTACTGAGTATGACTATCGTCCTGATACTCGAGCGTTGGTTAGTCTACTTATCTATTGAGTCTCAAAAGATGATTTATACGCATATGGTTATTCACTACTCTCGCTCGTGCATACCGTTATTATATCTTTCACCGAGTCCCTCACGAGGGCCGGCACGGTATATATATACATGGTGTTATCCGTGTTATGGTGTTATCTTTGTTATGGTGCTATGTCGTGATACGGAGCTATGCTGTGATACGGAGTTATGCTGTGATACGGAGTTATCGTGTTCTGGAGTATGCTGTGTTATGGCGCCAAAAACGGGGTGGCGACCATGTTCACCGAGTCCTATAATGGGCCGGATATGATATATGATATTAACATGCATGATTGTGTTTCAAAAGCAAGCATTTTGATATTCTGGTTGTTGTACTCGTTTTTTGTACTTCTTATTTCGGTTATAATCTCGTTTCTCGTATTTCATGCTTTATATACTCAAGACATATTTCGTACTTACCCCCTTTCTTCGGGGGGTCGCGTTTCATGCCAGCAGTGTACGCTCGTTTTGGTGATCCGCCAGCTTAGGATATCTATTATGCTATCTTGGAGTGCTCCCTTGTTCCGAAGCCTATATTTTTGGTACAGATCCTTTTGTTGTGTCACGACCCAACCCCGTAGGCCGTGACTAGTGCCCGAGCTGGACACTCATATACAAACCTGTTAGCTATAATCAGTCCACAACTAGCATAATAAAGAACTTATATAAAAAGGCAAGACGTCGTCTCAAACTCGTCCCATATGTATATATATCAAGACAACTCCGTCTCCCGGGGAGTCACAACTACCAACGAGACAACATCGTACATAAGCCGGCAAGGCTATCACAAATACGTGGGTACGCCCCAACTAAACATATGCAAACCGACAAGGCTGCCACTACATACAACATCCAAAAAAATATATATATATATATATATATATATACGCGAACCGACAAGGCTGCCACTACGAATGGGAACGTCCCAAAACATAAGTCATACAGACATAACTGAACAATAACTATATACAACCCACACATATGTCTACAGACCTCTAAGAGTATCCACAGTAACATATGACGGGACAGGGCCCCTCCGTACCCCTGGACAGACACATATATACATCCAAAGGATGCAGACCAAAAAGCTAGGCTCCGGAACAAGGAGCACTCCAAGATAGCCGAATAGATATCCTAAGCTAGCAGAGATCACCAAAACGAGCGTACGTACTCGGGCATAAAACGCGCCCCCCCGAAGAAAGGGGTCGGCACGAAATATGTGCGAGTATATAAAGCATGAAATACATCAAGAAACATCATAACCGGAGTAGAGATTTCAGGAGACAAATATGGTAATCAAGAAATCACTGTACCTGTGCCTTGTAAAGCAAGTCATCCATATCATTATCACATACCATACCCGGCCCATCATGGGACTCGGTGACATAATTAGATAATCATCCTGTACATATGCATATATATAACGTGTCCCGACCCTCTAGTGAGGGACTCGATAAATAAAATCATCATATACATGTACATATAACGTGTCCCGGCCCTCTAGTGAGGGACTCGGTGAATAACATCATCATATGCCATCCTGGCCGCCATCCCCGTATCATCATATCATCATGTCATCATATCATCATATACATATACATATAACGTGTCCCGGCCCTCTAGTGAGGGACTCGATAAATAATGCAGTGGAGCTGTGCACGAGAACATGTCCTGGCCCGGGACTCAGTGAAAGATGTAACAGTATGCACGAGCAGAGTAGTGAGTAACCATATGCATATAAATCATCTTTTGTGACTCAATAGATAAGTAGACTAATCAACGCTCGAGCAACAGGATAATAGTCACACTCGGTGCTCTTTGAATATCATTACGAACTATATCAATAATGCCTCAAAGATCATAGACATGCATTAAGTTAATCCGAATCAACTTATAAAAGTTATGGACATTATTCATTATAGAATCCTTTAGAAATAGGAACTTTTATGCATCATTTACTATTCAATCATATAAAAGACTCGAGGGTAATAGCTCGATCATCTTAAGAATTCCAATATCAAGATATGAATAAGAATCATAAAACATGCTCAGAACTTATGAATAGAGTTACCCCAAAGTTCATATCGTATCATACTTACATCTAGGACATGCCAAAAGAAAGAAAGGGTAGGCTTTACATACTTGTTAGCGACTGTCTGTAAATCCGTTCGCCTCGTCTCTCTTTTAGCCTATTTAATATAAGAGTAACGTTATCGTTAGTAACTATATTTTCTAGTTCGTAAATGTCACGACCCAGCCCCGTAGGCCGTGACTAGCGCTCGATCGGGGCACACAAACAGACTTATCATACAGAATCACATACGGATGGCTTATACATACACAAATGTCAGAAACTGTCTCAAATAATCTTAACACAAACATATGCATATCACAGAAGCCGACAAGGCTATCAAATGGCGCATCGGCCCAAAATATATACGAGGCTGGGAGGACAAGGGGCCGCCACGGCGAATGGGATCGCCCGAACATATAACGTACGAACACACACGTACGTAAGTAGGCACAACCCACATATACGTCTACGTACCTCTAAACGAACAACGTAATCATATGATGGGACGGGGGCCCCGCCGTACACACTCGAACAAACAAATACATATGCAACGGACGAGTATATACCAAAATGTGGGCTCGGAATAAAGGGAGCACTCCAAACGGCAGAAATGGGTGTCCTAGGCGGTGGATCACCGCCGTACATCTATACCGCGGGCATGAAATGCAAATTTCCCCCGAAGACAGGGGGTCGATGACGGAATATGTACCGAGTATGCAAAGCGAGAAGATACAAAGAAACAAATCTGAGTCATAATCGAAACAGAAGTACAGAAAATAAGTGCAATATCCAAAATACCAAAATGTTCATTTTTGAAAATACAAATCATGCAAGGGGCTTAGAAAATATGGGCGCCCGCCCGTCGATGGTGACATATCACATCATACTCGTAAGATTTCATATCTCCGAAACCCGACATACCGCGGTCAAAAAATCCAGCGAACAATATCACATATACACGGTACCCGGCCCTATAGCGGAGGGGCTCGGCGAACCGGACACATCATAACACCAAATATACACGGTACCCGGCCCAATAGCAGAGGGGCTCTGTCACGACCCGTCTAGGGGCCGTGACGAGTACCCGATACTTGTACCGAGCACTCCCTAGACTCGTATCATATTCTGGTTACCCGGCGGGCCTTACAAGTTGTGCTTCTTTTTTTTTTCTTTTTCTTTTTTTTTCATTAGCATTAATAGCGGCGTCATAGACATAAAATAGTAAACTTTTCATCACATAATACAGCGACACGAACAATCCCAAAATACGAACATATTTAACTGTACATATCTGCCTACGAGCCTCTAGACATAGTACATATATACATAGACAGGGCCGAGTGCTGGTCGTCTCCGAGAATGCGTATACACAAAATAGTACCAAGGAGTGAGGCTCCGGGACAACCGGAGCGCTCGAGTACCGCCGGTATAGCTCCTAAGGATCCGGTCCACTGTCCGCTGACCGCGCGGCATGAAACGCGGCGTCCACAAAAGGGACGTAAGACAAATAGTGTACCGAGTATGTAAGGCATGGATGATAACACTAGCAATAATATAATGTAGAATTAATAATGTCATGGAGCCATAGAATATAGAAAAGATAGAACTTATACCCTGTCATATATTATCATCTCGTATCATATCGTAGTATATCTTACCTTATCTCGTCATAGTATATCACGTCATAGTATGTCGTATCATAGTGTGTCATGTCATAGCATAGCATATCATAGCATAGCATAGTTGTCATATCATGTCCTGTCGTGCGCATCATGGCATATCATGTCATAGCATTACTTACCGTAGCGTATCTTATCGTAGCATGTCTGGTCATGACATGGTAGGTCATATCATAGCGCCGAATAATGTCGGCTCACCCACATAGCGCCGATATACACCGGCTCGCCCATATATCCCGCGTCCGGGATGATAAACCAGCTGATCAGGTGGTAGTGAAACATATTTCCCTTCCCGTTTCCCCATATATATCCTTCCCCCCAACCCAGGTTCACACACATAGCTTGCATATATGTACTTATATACCTTTTCACATCTTATATACACATACATATTGTTGTGTTCATATACATAGCTTGTATCCATATACATGTCGTGTATACATTTACTTACCCTACTTACATGTACCCATTTCATATACTTATACATATATCATATTTTGTCATGTCATGCGATGTCATAGACATTCCCTTATCTTCATATTATCATTGCTATCATGGAATCATAGTCGTTATTTTAATTATAAAGATTTTAAAAAAAATTGTAAAGCTTTGATTTGGAAAAGAGTAAATATTTTAGAAAACGTTTTTAAACTTTTAGAAAGGAAAACAAGTCCGGAATCGATAAACTAATCAAAACAACTATTATCTAGTAGTTAGAATAATAACCCAAAAGTTTCTTTTAAATTCTACTTCACAACACATCACTTAGAACATCGAAGAAAATCCGGGGACAAAGGGGCCCACCTCGGGCCAATTGAGGCGGCGTATCAAATTTACGTATCTTATAATTCATGGCATCACTTATGAGGACCTTAGAGTAACCGGGTCTTATTTATGTAAGTTCTAAATGTCTAGAAAGTTTTTCCAACAATTTGCGCAATTTCTACTTCAATTTCATTGAATGAATAGTAGCCATATTTCAATCTTGATTTCGAGAAGGAGGGCCCCGAGGCCCGTGGCCAACCCTACTACGTCTAAGACATGCCAAGAAAGGAAGGTAAAGCCTTACATACCTCTTTTCGCTCCTTTCGCTATTCCAAATTCACGTTGCAATCTCGGCAAAATCGCAATTTGGTCATGTTTACCAAAACTCTCATTAGGCTTCAGAGTTAGAATCTTAAAGAACCATTCGGCTATCGAAATTTTGACAGCACTTCCTCTGTAAACATACCATCCTCAACATTCAATTTAGTCAAATTCTCATCAAACACAATCCGGGAATTCAAACCCGGCCAAACTATTAACATAATCTGACTACATTAACGGTTCACATATTTCATTCAAGACACATAATCTCAATTTACCACTTTCTTCAAAGCCTTCCAACTTCAATAAACACACTAGCAACCTTATGATGTATATTCTAACAATCTCATTCCGGTATCATTGTCTTCCATACATGTAAAAATATAATACTCAATTTACATAAACTTCAATCACAAGTCTCCAACCTTTACAACTTCATAAGACTATTATGCATTCGTTAGCGACATAGTGTTCACAACACCACAACAATCAAAACACTAAATAAAATTAACTCATTTTCCTCCACACTATACTATATTACACGGCCACACACACGCCACACTCACGGCCAACTTCACCAACATCACTCAACTTCCCACTTTAGCATAGCATTCACAACAATAACAACCAAACACTAATTACGATAATTAGGACACAATTTCTACACACACATACATGTATTGCATGTCACGGCCACTACATGGTTTCCTCTTCTTCATGAATTTTCATCCATTTTAGCATACTACAACACATATAAACCAAGTATAACACATAGAACAAGACTAGAAATTACCTTTCTTCTTCAACTTCTCACTTGCCTAACTCTTGGCAACTTGAATGGTTTTGAACCTTTCTTGTTCCAACAACAACTCCACTTTGTTGTGCACCCTTTACTTAGTAGGAAATGATTTTTGGAGAATTTTTATAAATTTTTCCTTGGAAATTCTCTCTTGGCCGAAAGGCCCTTGAATTTTTCTCCTTCTTTTTTGTTCTTGTTCTCCTTGAAATTTCTAGAAAATTATGGAGCATGGATGACTTGGTCATCCATTTATTGACCAAATTTTTAGTCAAGGTGGGCTTGGACCCAATGGCCGGTTGGGCCTTTTAATTTTTGTCCAAAAATTGTTCAAGCCCACTTTAAATTCTTGGCAAATTCTTGTAATTTATGAAACATTTTCCAACTTCCAAATTTGCCCTTCGTCTTTCTTCCTTTTTTACGAGTCGTATTGCAAATTTCCCGTTATGCCCTTGGCCTTCCTCGTAATTTGACTTCTAAGTTTTTCATGAGCAACTAATATGCCAAACAAAATAAAATGTGGCCTTGCTTGTCCTCTTTCACGATTATCTCGAATATTCGATTGCACAAAAATGCGGGATATAACATCCTCCCCCCACTTTAGAACATTCGTCCTCGAATGTTGAACTAACAATAGTGCATTATAATACTTGAGAGGTTGCACTGCTTTCATTAGATATCTCATATATCGCTCAACATATCCACCTCACACACTCTAGTTTACAGCGGGCTACCTAATTTTACATTCGTCCCTTGTTCCCGCGCGTTTATGGAATTTTCGACATATTTCCCGGGGGTCGCCGTGAAATTACTCCCTTTGAGCACGCTTAACCTTGAAACTTTAATGCATTTTCGGCGTCTTAGCCTCAGTATTTTCGCCTCCATTCCCTCGCGCTGCTTATATCGCATAGTATAGAACAAGTCGGGGTCTTAGCGTTTTTTTTTTTTTTAAAAGCGCGTAACACGTCTTTCTTTTATTCTGATTCTACTCACTTGAGTCTCTAGTATGCATTGTTGCCTGCACGTATAGTTACTTTTCGTCCTAATTTCTGGATTCTTAATATGTCCAGTAATACCAAGGCAGCATAGGGTAAGATGGAATCTAAATCAATTGACACGCATATCATAGAAGGTCGAAAAAAGTACCTGTGGCGCGTACGAAGGCTCGGGTCTGTCGCCCGTCGGTGCATATAGGCGGTGTGGAGGGAGAACCGGGTGTCCCTCTCTGCCTCGGCCACGGCCTTTGGAGCACAGGAGGCACGTGCGGGAGGGCGCGGATGGTGACGAACTCACCGCCGACCCGGCGGGTTGCGCTCCGCTTCTCTCATTCCTCGGCGGACAATCTCGCATAAAATGGTCGGTCCGTCCGCAAGCATAGCACGCACCCGTATCCACGAGAACATCGTCCCGAGTGTGGCCTGCCACACCGGGTACACCGTGGCGGAGGTGGCACCATCCGGCCGGATTGACTCTATCTTCGGGACCCCGAAGCTCTAGTACCTCGATGCCGGTCCCCCTATCCGCAAATCGAGGAGGTGCCTTGGCTGCCGGTTGGTACGAATACAGTGCTCTTGTGCTGTCCCCTCTGTACTCGGCTTACGGTAGAAAACACCTCTTTTACGGAGCCCACTATCTGAATGCGCTCTTCTCCATGAAGTGGTGTTGTTCTTCCCGAGGTTTGGGCATGAGCTTTGGATACGGGCAATGGTCATCTGATCACGGAGCGAAGGCATCGGACACTCCTTAATTATGTGCGGCCCCAACCCACTCACAAATACGATGTACATGATCCCCGTATCGGCGATCATTGTGGCGTACACAGCCGGCGAGTTAAAGCGGAGAGGTATTCACGACGCTCATATTCCCTTGCTTTAAGATTTAAGAACATATCGGCTCGTGCTCGTCGAACTTTCGGCGGCGGAAATGTCGTAGAAATGCCTCGGTAAACTCACCAAACCGGGGGAGGGCGTTGCTCCCCTCGAGGCTCTCGTATGTCATACCATGGGGCTTGCCCATCCGCCGGCATGCCATGAAGCCAACTACGGACTCCGTGTCAGAAGCATGCGTGATCCTCGGAAGTCCTCGGCACCGGTCTATGAAATCGCGGGTCTTCCTCTGGTTTTGACCCATAAAACTGCGGTGGTTTTAGAGTAATAAAGTCACGGCCCCGGCACCACCGCCCGTCTCCGGGTCCGTATCTTGCCCGAGCCCGTGCGGCAACTAACCGGGTCAATAACCTGACGGATGGCCTGCGCCGTGGCCGGGCCGGCGGCGGTGGAATTTGGAGGTGCGGGGCCGGGGGTGGAACTCTTTCCCCGCCTGCCGGGCGAGGGGAGCTTCATTATGAGATTCCCCTTCTTCGAAAGCTCCCGTTCATTTCTTTTCTCGGCCGCCTTGCCCCTTTCCGGGGCTGCTGTAGCTTTTTTCTTCGGCGGCATCACTGAAACCATAACATAAGATTAAGAAAAGAATATGGAAACCTGGTAGCATAGCTCTATCGCACGATCTTAGAATACAAAGAAGGTCATATTTCCTAAATGCCACAATAGCCTCTTGTTTATTGATGTGGCGCGCGACACGCACCATAAACGAGACTCTACTAGACACGGCTCGTAGACAAACCCCTAGGACCTTGAACTGCTGCGATACCCACTTACTGTCACGACCCGTCTGGGGGCGCGTGGCCAGTACCCGATACTTGTACCGAGCACTCCCTAGACTCGTATCATATTCGGGTTACCCGGCGGGCCTTACAAGTTGTGCTTCTTTTTTTTTTCTTTTTTTCTTTTTTCATTAGCATTAATAGCGGCGTCATAGACATAAAATAGTAAACTTTTCATCACATAATACAGCGACACGAACAATCCCAAAATACGAACATATTTTGTACATATCGCCTACGAGTCTCACAGACATAGTACATATATACATAGACGGGGGCGAGTCTTGTCGTGCCGAAATGCGTATACACAAAATAGTACCAAGGGAGTGAGGCTCCCGGGACAAGCTGAGCGCGCAAAATACATTTGGTATAGCTCCTAAGGATCCGGTTTTTTGTCTCTGGCGACTGCGCGGCATGAAACGCGCGTCCACAGAAGGGACGTCGGTACAAATAGTGTCTAGAGAGTATGTAAGGCATGGATGATAACACTAGCAATAATATAATGTAGAATTAATAATGTCATGGAGCCATAGAATATAGAAAAGATAGAACTTATACCCTGTCATATATTATCATCTCGTATCATATCGTAGTATATCTTACCTTATCTCGTCATAGTATATCACGTCATAGTATGTCGTATCATAGTGTGTCATGTCATAGCATAGCATATCATAGCATAGCATAGTTGTCATATCATGTCCTGTCGTGGCAGATCATGGCATATCATGTCATAGCATTACTTACCGTAGCGTATCTTATCGTAGCATGTCGGTCATGACATGGTAGGTCATATCATAGCGCCGAATAATGTCGGCTCACACGTGCCCGCGCGGAGTATACAGAAGCTCGCCCGTATATCCCGCGTCGGGATGATAAACCGATCGGGTGGTAGTGAAACATATTTCCCTTCCCATTCCCCCGTATATCCCTTCCCCCAACCCGGGTTCACACACGTAGCTTGCGTATATGTACTTATATACCTTTTCACATCTTATATACACATACATATTGTTGTGTTCATATACATAGCTTGTATCCATATACATGTCGTGTATACATTTACTTACCCTACTTACATGTACCCATTTCATATACTTATACATATATCATATTTTGTCATGTCATGCGATGTCATAGACATTCCCTTATCTTCATATTATCATTGCTATCATGGAATCATAGTCGTTATTTTAATTATAAAGATTTTAAAAAAAATTGTAAAGCTTTGATTTGGAAAAGAGTAAATATTTTAGAAAACGTTTTTAAACTTTTAGAAAGGAAAACAAGTCCTGGAATCGATAAACTAATCAAAACAACTATTATCTAGTAGTTAGAATAATAACCCAAAAGTTTCTTTTAAATTCTACTTCCATGACACATCACTTAGAACATCGAAGAAAATCCGGGGACAAAGGGGCCCACCTCGGGCCAATTGAGGCGGCGTATCAAATTTACGTATCTTATAATTCATGGCATCACTTATGAGGACCTTAGAGTAACCGGGTCTTATTTATGTAAGTTCTAAATGTCTAGAAAGTTTTTCCAACAATTTGCGCAATTTCTACTTCAATTTCATTGAATGAATAGTAGCCAATTTCAATCTTGGTTTCGAGGAAAGGGAGGGCCCCCGAGGCCGGGTGGCCAACCCTACTACGTCTAAGACATGCCAAGAAAGGAAGGTAAAGCCTTACATACCTCTTTTCGCTCCTTTCGCTATTCCAAATTCACGTTGCAATCTCGTGAAAATCTGCGATTTGGTCATGTTTCCAAAACTCTCATTAGGCTTCTTGAGTTAGAATCTTAAAGAACCATTCGGCTATCGAAATTTCGAAGCACTTCCTACGTAAACATACCATCCTCAACATTCAATTTAGTCAAATTCTCATCAAACACAATCCGGGAATTCAAACCCGGCCCAAACTATTAACATAATGCGGACTACGTTAACGGTTCACATATTTCATTCAAGACACATAATCTCGATTTACCACTTTCTTCAAGCCTTCCAACTTCAATAAACACACTAGCAACCTTATGATGTATATTCTAACAATCTCATTCCGGTATCATTGTCTTCATACATGTAAAAATATAATACTCAATTTACATAAACTTCAATCACAAGTCTCCAACCTTTACAACTTCATAAGACTATTATGCATTCGTTAGCGACATAGTGTTCACAACACCACGACAACAAACACTAAATAAAATTAACTCATTTTCCTCCCACACTATACTATATTACACGGCCACACACATGCCACACTCGCGGCCAACTTCACCAACATCACTCACTTCCCACTTTAGCATAGCATTCACAATAACAACCAAACACTAATTACGATAATTAGGACACAATTTCTACACACACATACATGTATTGCATGTCACGGCCACTACATGGTTTCCCTCTTCTTCATGAATTTTCATCCATTTTAGCATACTACAACACATATAAACCAAGTATAACACATAGAACAAGACTAGAAATTACCTTTCTTCTTCAACTTCTCACTTGCCTAACTCTTGGCAACTTGAATGGTTTTGAACCTTTCTTGTTCCAACAACAACTCCACTTTGTTGTGCACCCTTTATAGTAGGAAATGATTTTTGGAGAATTTTTATAAAATTTTTCCTTGGAAATTCTCTCTTGGCCGAAAGGCCCCTTGAATTTTCTCCTTCTTTTTTGTTCTTGTTCTCCTTGAAATTTCTAGAAAATTATGGAGCATGGATGACTTGGTCATCCATTTATTGACCAAATTTTTAGTCAAGGTGGGCTTGGACCCCAAGTATGGCCGGTTGGGCCTTTTAATTTTGTCCAAAAATTGTTCAAGCCCACTTAAATTCTTGGCAAATTCTTGTAATTTATGAAACATTTTTCCAACTTCCAAATTTGCCCTTCGTCTTTCTTCTTTTTCACGAGTCGTATTACAAATTTCCCGTTATGCCCTTGGCACTTCCATATTAATTTGACACTAAGTTTTCATGAGCAACTAATATGCCAAACAAAATAAAATGTGGCCTTGCTTGTCATCTTCCCGCGATTATCTCGAATTATTCGATTGCACAAAAATGCGGGATATAACAGGCTCGGCGAACCGGACACATCATACTCCAGATTATCGTATAGTGCGCACGATACATAACCGGCCCGGGACTCGGCGCAAGATGCAATAACCATTTGCACGAGCAGAGTAGTGAGTAACCATATGCATAAAATCATTATCCTAAACTCAAAAGATAAGTAAACTGATCATACTTGAAATCGGGATAATAGTCATATCATATTCTTTCGAAAGTCATCAGAAGTACATAAAGGAAAGTCGCGGGGCCCACGGATGGGTGTCGACCCAAGTCGGGCCCGCCTATGGAAAACATAGTCATCATATGCCATAAAAGCTCCTACGAACATATCGAGGCAATCCGAGTCTTTCTGTGAAAGTTACGGCTCGTTAGTTACTTCTAACTCTTTAAAAATAAAACTTTTTATGCAACATTTGAAAATCAAATATTCCGAAGACATAAGGGCCAATATTTCATCACATCAAGCATACGAATACCAAGAAACAAATAAGAATCATAGACATGCTCGGATCGCGAGAATAGAATTTTCTCGAGGCTCGTGTCATAGCCTATTTATAACTAAGGCATGCCAAAAGAAGGAAGGGTTGAGCTTTACATACCTCGATCGCTCTCAAAGCTAATCCAAATCAAGCCTATGTCTCGGACTCCCCAATATCTACATAACATCATTAAATACCAATATTAACTATAGGCATTTAGGAGTTCATTTCCAAACTAGCACGTAATTCTACGGAAATTTGGGCAGCATTTCCCCTGTAAATGCACAACCCCGAGAATTCAACTCGGCCAAATTCAACAACAACAACACCAACAACCAAACTAGTAACAATAATCAATTCAATACGCATTCTAACATTAAACACTCTTTCTACATAATCCAACAACATTCATTATATTCAATTCAACGGCTTACATTCCAAGCCAACATCAACGTTTATACATTCAAATACTAGTCCGAACCCATACCAACAACATTCAAGAACATTTTAAACAATTCATACAATATTTTAAACATCCCAAACAACACTCCAACTTACCGAAAAGCGCCCCAAACGAGAACCACATCCATAACACATTCCTCACTTCCGAATCATGATTTGCACCAACAATCCACACTCACAACAATGTCATTCTCATAAATATAGAAATTACATTAAATGCACACAATCCTCCAAATCAGCCCGCAACATTTACAATATCAATCTTGAGTCATCAAACTCTTATTGCCAACATAGAATTCGTAACGACGACAACTAAAACACTAAGCAATATTAATTCATTCTTTGTCACACAACATGACCCATATTCGTCCACCACCATACATGCATATATTGATGATTCTCATCCACTTCAACACACTACAATAATTAAACATGCTACATAGAACTTAACTCATCACTTCAACACAACATACATATCCACACGGCTACAAGCCATGCACGGCTCAACTCCAACATGCCATATTTCATGAATTTCATCGATTTTTGCATACCACAACATGCACACATCATTCATAACACATAAAAACAAGATTAAACCTTACCTCTCTTCTCAACTTCCAACTTGGCTAGGGTTAGCAACGGATGAAAATGAGCGGTTTGTTGACCTAAACAACACTCCCACGTTAATGAGGACCCTTCACTTAGTAGGTTTGCTAGGAAGAAATAATTTTGTGATGGCTAATTCTTGGACTTGAAATTTGGGAGTCTTGGCCGAATGGTCCTTAATGTTGTTCTTCCAAGTTCTTGATTTTTCTAAGTATGGAATGAAGAAAGATGACTTATTAGTCATCTCTTATGCTCTTAGATGAATCATACAAGTGTCCATGGTGTGGGTTGGACCAATTAAATTTGGCCACAAAAATGTGTGGGGCCATTTCCAAACCACACGGCCATGTTGGCCAATTTTTCAATAATTTCCAACTTCTCAATATTCCACTTTTAGTCCCAAATTTTCCTAAATGTTCCATGCCAACAAATTCATGAACAACTTATGTCTTAAAACAAAATCGAATGTCAAAAGTCTCGACTTCGTATCCCGGAATGGTCTTGTCCCTAACTTATCATAGTTTACCCGGATTGTCCCAATATACAAAATACGGGATATAACATCCTCCCCCCCTTTAGAACATTCGTCCTCGAATGTTAAATTAGCCTTACGGGATCTTATAAGCACTCGGGGGAGTTTCTTTTACAATTATCACAACAATGCATTCATCAATCAACATTACTTGCTTAAGGAATTTAAATTCCCCGTAGCAACGGAAATAGGTGAGGATACTTAACCCTTCATCTTCTCCTCAGCTTCCCATGTCATCTCTTCCCTGTTATTGTTTCGCCACAGTACCTTAACGGAAGCCACATCTTTATTACGCAACCTTCTCACCTGACGATCCAATATGGCTATACGCTGCTCTTCGTAAGATAGCTCCTCCGTGACCTGGATATCATCTACGGGAAATATTCTGGAAGGGTCACCAATGCATTTACGAAGCATAGACTCATGGAATACCGGATACATTGCTCCCAAATCAGCTGGTAGATCTAATTCATAGGCAACCTTGCCTATTTTACGAATGATCTGATAAGGCCCAATATATCTCGGACGAGCTTCCTTTCTTCGAATCTCGCAACACCCTTCATAGGTGATACTTTCGGGAATACCCAATCACCAATCCGAAACTCTAAATGTCGACGGCGATTATACGTATATGATTTCGTCGACTGCGGGGTCGCTAATAACTTCTCCCGAATAAGCTTCACCTTGTCAACTGCTTGCTGGATCATATCTGGGCCAATCAATTTAGTCTCGCCAATATCGAACCAGCCAATCGGCGACCTGCATTTCCTGCCGTACAAAGCCTCATATGGTGCCATCTGGATACTGGAGTGGTAGCTATTATTATAGGCAAATTCAACGAGCGGCAAATAATCATCCCAGCTACCTCTGAAGTCGATCAACACGGTGCCCGCAACATATCTTCCAAAGCATTTTGAATAGTGCGCTCGGCCTGTCCGTCAGACTGAGGGTGAAATGCTGTACTGAGACTCACTTATGTCCCCAATCCCTTCTAAAATGATCTCCAGAAATTAGCTGTAAACTGGGCACCCCTGTCGGAGATGATAGATACGGGAACTCCGTAAAGCCTCACAATCTCCTTAATATATAATCTGGCATAATCCTCAACTGAGTACGTAGTTCGGATCGGAAGGAAATAGGTCGATTTTGTCGCCACTTATCAACAATAACCCATATGGAGTCATACTTCCGCGGAGTGCGAGGTAAGCCTGTAATAAAGTCCATATTAATTATCTCCCACTTCCAAGTCAGAATTTCCATCTCCTGTAATAATCCAGCCGGTTTCTGATGCTCAATCTTCACCTGCTGATAATTTGGGCACTGAGCAACGAATTCTGCTATGTCCTTTTTCATACCATCCCACCAGTATAGACATCTGAGGTCATGATACATTTTTGTTTCCCCTGGATGAACAGAATAACGGGCATAATGTGCCTCGCCCATAACCTGTTGCTGCAGCCCTGCAACATCAGGTACACATAATCTGCCCCTGTGTAGTAATACTCCATCATGTGCAATTTCGAACGGGGTCTTCTCCTTTTCAAGGGATGCGTCTCTGTACTGTGCCAGAATAGGGTCATCATATTGGTGTCGCTTTATTTCTTCCAGGATAGAGGATTCAGCAATTCCTCGAACAGAAACCCCAATATCTCCAGAATCAGCCAAGCGGACTCCAAGACTAGCTAGCTGGTGGATCTCGCGAACCATTTCTTTCCTCTCTGATGGCACGTCCGCTAGGCTGCCCATAGACTTACTGTCACGACCCAACCCCGTGGGCCGCGACCGGTGTCCTAACTGGACACCCATATGTACCTACCTGAAGAATCTGGCATACCAACAGCTAATTCCGCTTAGACATACATAAATTCATACAGATATAAAATGCGTCGCACGAAAATATATATATACACATAGACTTACACACACAGCCGTTAAGGCTATCATAACATACAGAGTCGCAAACTCGGACATACTCACCAGAACAATGGCATCCCACAACCCACAAACATGTCTACAGGCCTCTAACATACAGAACAGAATCAGAAGACGAGACAGGGCCCCGCCGTACCCAAATGACCATATGTACAAGGCAGACAAACAACAGAAGATATATACCAAAAATATCAGCTCTGGATCAAAAGGAGCACTCTCCCACAGAAAACAGGTACCCTAAGGGGCGTATCTCGAGGTGCGTCTCGACTGCTGGCATGTAGCGCGCCCCCCGAAGAACAAGGGGTCGACGAAAGTGTACCGAGTATGTAAAGCGGAAATATAACATACATAATCATAATCGAGTCAAATATGTAAAATCATAACGATCGAATCGGATCCGTAGCGGGGTCGACTTACGAGTGTACGGACAGTAATCATAATATGTCGATTTAGGGAGTGAAGTCGACGAAGTTTCGGCACGGACCGTGTAGGTACAAAATGTGGCCGACGGA
The DNA here is from genome assembly GCF_029784015.1 of Lycium ferocissimum. Taxonomy (NCBI): domain Eukaryota; kingdom Viridiplantae; phylum Streptophyta; class Magnoliopsida; order Solanales; family Solanaceae; genus Lycium; species Lycium ferocissimum. Next base: position 28,229 of record NW_026725351.1, read on the forward strand.
AGCACAACGCAAATCGATGCACAGAGCGTGATCATAAAACGTAAACGAGAGTCCGAGATACAGAGAGGTGTAAATGACGGACTCTCAAACGTAATCCGTAACTTAGAAGTATGACAGACAAAATCAGAGTCTGAATCAGACGTACAGAAATATGACAGACAGAGCCTTATACGAATCAGAGTCCAACAGAGTCAGTATCCGAGTCAGATCTTCAAAAATATACGGACAAAGTCATAATCCAGATCAGACGTACGGTATGTGTGCCGTACGTAAAAACATGCATGCAGTCATAAGCATATACAGACATACATATCATATATCAGATCCCGGCCCTTTAATAAGGGACGCGGTAACAGAACCCGACCCTCTTAGTACGGGATGCGGTGGACAGACAGATCAAATCATATGTCATCCTGGACGCCATCCCCACATAATCACATAATCAGATCATAAACAAATGTAAACAGATCCCGGCCCGCACATCAGAGGGACGCGGTGAACAATGCAGTGGAAGTGCACGAATTACAGAACCTGGCCTGGGCGCAGTGAAGGAAGCATTGAGGCATCCACGAACAGATCAATGAGAAACAATATACATACAGACTTAATGAAACTGAAATAGTTCAGAAGATGAGTCAAATCAGAATTATCGGATCATAGTCATAATAGATACGCATACGTGTCATTTGGGATGGCACGACCGATTATTTCAGAACAGAATATCCAGAACCGTTCCAGATGTCATACCATATGTGAAACTCGTAAAGACAGTCATAACGATTATCATACAATAGCAGAACGATAGCCAAGGACTAACTAAGAAGATCGGACAAAACGGAGTCAATTTATGCCTTACAAGAACTATCGGGGTTTTGTGGGCCTACCTCGGACCCAATCATAGTGGCGTGCGTAAATCACGGATAATAAACCTTAGGGAGTCGTCCATATTCATCTTAGGGTGTTCCGACTCCATTTATGGAAGTTGCGTACATATAGTTGATTTTGCCGACAAAAGGTAAAGGAAACAGTTCAATCTTACTAAATGATTTAGAGCCAATTTCAATCTCGGATTGTGAGAAGCAGAGTTGCGTTCGAGGCTCGCATTCAAGCCTGTTACAATTAGAACATGCCAAAGAACGAAAGGCAAGACTTTACATACCTTAATTATGCTTTACGCTCGTCCAATTTCGATTCCCGTTTCGTCAAAAATCTACAAATGGTCATTGTTGCCAAATGTGAGTTTCAAGCTTTTATGAATTCAACTTTAATCCATACTTGTCTACCGAAATTTCGGCAGCATTTCCCCTACACATATAGCATCCCCGAGAATTTGACTCGGCTAGAACAATCAACACAACCCAACAACAACACCACAACAATAACGATCAACACAAATTACAATATAACACAATTTGTCTACTTTCCGGCATAACACAATAATTCCCATTTCGACTTCACACTCTCAAATCAATGCCAACATGCTCTCATTCATTACTAATCAAGGTCATTACAATATAATTCGGAAGCATTTCATAGCATTTCTACAATATATATTCTCAAGATATACGGAATATACGAACTTTCCACCAAAGCCCTAATTCATCCAACACTTCTAATTTTCAACATAAACTTTCATAACATATTTTTGCCTTTCAATTCCATTAACAACCATCATAATTTACATCTTACAATTCATTTCCATAATTACATAAACTATAATAAAATCACATACTTTCCGATAATAACTTAGCAACAATTTTCTCATGCCAACTAAGACCATTAGCCTTCCATTTTCATCACAAGATTCACAACAATACAACCAACATGTTAAACAAAGATAATTCATTCCCATTTCAATTTTCCATACCCCACGGCCAACATCCATATTCCCAACTTCAACCCAATTTATTCAACTTCCATCTCCAATATAAATGCTACCATAATCACCACTAGATTACAACACAAAATTCAACTCACCATGGACATGCAACATGCACACACACACGGCCACAACACAACACACACCACACGGCTTGCACATGCATGCAACACTTTCATAATTCTCATGTACTCTCTACATATGCCACAACACATATATATACTTCCTCCAACATAACAAGTAAAAATCTTACCTTTTTCAATTTTTCTCCACTTGCCAAAAGAATCACTTCCTTGCCTTAAAAATTATACCAACTTGTAGAGCACCTTGAGCTTAGTAGGAATATAGGAAGATTACAATTTTTGAACCAAGATTGAAGGCTTGGAAATTTTTTTCTTTCCCTTTTTTTTTTTCTTTCTTTCTCACGGCCGAATGGCCCTTTGTTTCCTCTTCTTGATTTGTTTTGATTTTTCTTGAGAATTCTAGAAATATACTCCTCTTTATATTAATTAGTCACATGCATGGCATATGACTAATTCCATGGGTTGGGCCAAAGCCATGTTGGCTGACCACCCCTCTCTTGGGCCTCATCTTCTCTTAATTTTTGTTAAGCCCAATTCCTTAAGAATCATATTTTGCAATTCCGAAACAATTTTTCCAAAATTCCAATTTTGCCCTTAGGCCTTCTCCATTGTTTCCGCATTCAAGTCTCCATAACCGGCATACACGTATTAAGAAAAATCCAAACTTACCCTTATTCCTTGCAAGTCAAGGTTACTTCCAAATTTTCCAATTACGCTAAAATGCCGGATATAACATCCTCCCCCCCTTTTAAAACATTCGTCCTCGAATGTTACATCAACCTTAAATAGGATAAAGGGCAAACAGAATCTTTGTCGGAACCAGAAGATCAGAAGTATATCAGACGGAGTCATATCCAGAATCAGAAGTACAGAAGTATAGCAGACAGGATCGTAATCATACGTTATACCAAACAGATTCATGATCAAAGCCAGACACACAGAAACCTATCGGACAAACCCATCTTCAGAGTCAGGTGTACTGGACTATATCGAACAGATTCGTAGTCAGAATCAAACGCATAGGAGTAGGTCAGACAGATCTGTAATCGAAGTCAGACGTACCGAGGTATATCGAACAGAATTATGATCAGAGTCAGACGTATAGAGGTATATCAGACAGAAACGTGATCAGATTCAGAAGTACAGAAGTATAATAGACGGAATTTCATCAAAAGCAGGGGCGCAGAAGTGTAACACACAGAATCACATTCAGACTCAAACCACTTCCATTCACCTCTGGGTCTTACGGAAATATCTCTGTCATCGTTTCACCATTCACTCAGACATATATTTTTTTGGATCCTTCCCAGGGGGTCACCCATCCCAGAATTGTCCTGACCTTAGCACGCTTAACTTTGAAACTTCCATGCGTTTTGATGCATTAGTGCTAATATAGCTGCGTCAATTGCCCCACACAATCTTTGCCACGTAATTTAGGGCAAGTCGGAGCCTTAATAAATTTTTCAAAAAAATTTCATAGCGGGTCCCACCCCGGTCCAAGCCACACAATTACCATATTGCCCTTCTGATTCCATAAAATCTACTTACACTTGTACTCATAAGTATCTTCCACTATTAGGGTTTCTAGATTTATACTCGTGGCGGGGACATCTCGGTCGCCCTTACCGTCACCGAATAATATTCTACGAAATCACTTTGCAGAGATTCTAAGAAACTTATACACTTATAAATGATCAATCTCCGATCAGCCGCCGTGAGAAGTATGTCCATCATCATCCTCGTCTTTGCTCCCCACCCTATCCGGCTCCCGCTATTACCCATATCTGAATCGGAGGAGTATAGATAATCAGACGATTCCCGGCTCACTGGTGACCAGGACAAAGAACAGGAAAAATCCGTAGCACTCTCCGAGGTGGCCGGGCTGACATCGCGCTCCATCACAGGAGCAGCTGGCATATTTCCGGGAGTCTCCTCCTCCGTTGTCCCAGAAGAATGCTCCGATGGGTCTGTGTCATAACTATCCTCCTCCGTGGAGGTAAGAGACTCTGGAGGAGTCATCGCCGGATCCTCCGAGGAATCTGTATCATAGCCACCCTCCGCGGAATCCTCTCCGCTCTGGGGTCGAAACTCGGAGGAATTGTAGGGCGGGTCCTTCGACGGATCGGTATCATGCTTGTCCTCCGTGGGATCCTCCGAAGGATCCTGTCTCAATCGAGTAACTCGGTCCTGGTGACATCCTAGGGGCCTTCTTAGCACCCCCATCCCCATCATCAGAAGCCGTCCTCTTTATTCTTTGTCAGTCTACAATCACCTGCAGGAAGAGGATCATAAATAATTTCCCAAAATACTGACGTTGTTACTCTTTTGGAGCCATCCTAACAACACGGCTCTATCGCACGATCTAAGATCCAAAGAAAGGGAAACATCCTAAATGTCCTGTAGCCTCCTGTTTATAGATATGGTGCACGACACACCGATAAACAGGACTCTACTAGACACGGCCTGTAGACACTCCGAGGACTGACCGCTCTGATACCACTTTTGTCACGACCCAACCCCGTGGGCCGCGACCGGTGTCCTAACTGGACACCCATACGTACCTACCTGACAGATCTGGCATACCAACAGCTAATTCCGCTTAGACATACATAAATTCATACAGATATAAAATGCGTCGCACGAAAACATATATATACACATAAACTTACACACACAGCCGTTAAGGCTATCATAACATACATAGTCGCAAACTCAGACATACTCACCAGAACAATGGCATCCCACAACCCACAAACATGTCTACAGGCCTCTAACATACAGAACAGAATCAGAAGACGGGACAGGGCCCCGCCGTACCCAAATGACCATATGCACACAGAAGACAAACAACAGAAGATATATACCAAAAATATCGGCTCGGATCAAAAGGAGCACTCTCCAACAAAGCAAAACGGTACCCTAAGTCGGGGGCGTATCTCGAGGTGCGTCGTACGCGCGGCATGGAGCCCCCGAAAAAACGGGGGTCGTACGAAAGAGTATGTAAAGCGGAAATATAACATACATAATCATAATCGAGTCAAATATGTAAAATCATAACGGACCGAATCGGATCCGTAGCGGGGGTCGGACTTACGAGTGTACGGACGAATCATAATATGTCAGATTTAGGGAGTGAAGCTGACGAAGTTTCAGTACGGACCAGAGGTACAAAATGTGGCTGACGGAAGCACAACGCAAATCAGATGCACAGAGTGTGATCATAAAACGTAAATAGAGTCCGAGATACAGAGGTGTAATCCACGGACTCTCTCCGTAACGTAGAAGTATGACCGGACGAATCGAGTCTGAATCAGACGTACAGAAATATGACAGACAGAGCCTTATCCAAATCAGAGTCCAACAGAGTCAGTATCCGAGTCAGATCTTCAAAAATATACGGACAAAGTCATAATCCAGATCAGACGTACAGATGTGTGCCAGACAGAAACATGCATGCAGAGTCATAAGCATATACAGACATACATATCATATATCAGATCCCGGCCCTTTAATAAGGGACGCGGTAACAGAACCCGGCCCTCTTAGTACGGGACGCGGTGGACAGACGACGGATCAAATCATATGCCATCCTGGCCGCCATCCCCACATAATCACATAATCAGATCATAAACGGATGTAAAACGGATCCGGCCCGCACATCGAGGGACGCGGTGAACAATGCGGTGGAAGTGCACGAATTACGAAACTCCGGCCGGCGAATGAAGGAAGCATTGAGGCATCCACGAACGGATCAATGAGAAACCATATACATACAGACCGACATACAGACTTAATGAAACTGAAATAGTTCAGAAGATGAGTCAAATCAGAATTATCGGATCATAGTCATAATAGATACGCATACGTGTCATTTGGGATGGCACGACCGATTATTTTAGAACAGAATATACAGAACCGTTCCAGATGTCATACCATATATGAAACTCGTAAAGGCGTCACGACTTGACCCGTCGTGGCCCGGCGCCCGATGGGCACCGTACGTACCAAAAACCCAAAAGTAGTAGTAGCTCAAGTATCTAGGAAAAATTTGGGCAGAGTTTCCTCTGTTTTTCTTACTAACCAAAATTAACCTGCACGCAGAAAATACCAACAAGGCCATACAGAGCCAACATATCCACGTACGCGCGTATATGGGCGGCCCGGCAAGGCCGCCGTGGCGGGGAAACCTCCCCGAACATATCACATATACATACGTACGGATACAACCACAACCCACATACGTGTCTACGGGCCTCTAACATACGAACGAGAATCGAGAAGAAGGGACGGGCCCCGCCGCCCAAATAAGCACATGTACGAGAATGTATGACAGCGAGAAGTATATACCAAAAGTACAAGCTCGGATCAAGGGGAGCGACTCCAAACGACGGACGGATATCCTACGGCGGTGGCGTATCACGCGGTGCGTCCGTACACGCGGGCATGTAGCGTGCCCGAAGAACGATGTGGGGGTCGGTACGGAAGATGTACCGAGTATGTAAAGCGGAAAGGTAATAAGCATAATCATAGCGAGAGACGGAGTACGAATATAACAGACGAAGCTATGGTCAGAATCTGAAGTACAAAAGATAATAGCTTGTCCGAGACCTCAGAATCATAATGCATATCAGATCATATGATGTCATGCAAACATGTATCGTGTCCCGGCCCTCTGATAAGGGACTCGGTAAGTGAAGTCATGCATAGCAAATCATGTATCATGTGTGCAGATGACGTGTCCCGTACTTTTAAGGGACTCGGTAATATGGAATCATATCTGTCAAAATCATATATCATGTATACATAACGTGTCCCGCCCTCTCTTTTGCGGGTCTTGGTGAATAATAATCATGTGCCGTCCGGCCACCATCCCCGTATCATCATATCATAATCATACAAATAATGTGTCCCGGCCCGCAAGTACGAGGGACTCGGTGAATAATGCAAAGAAGTGCGCACGAGAACATGTCCTGGCCCGGGCTCAGTGAATAGACATATCATCACTTGCACGACAGTAGTGCGAAACATATATGCAGATAAGACCAGACTCAATAGTCAAATCAAATAATAATCATAACACGTACCTTTCGAACGTCGTGACGGATTATGTCCAAATAGCACTTTCGAGAGTGTTCGTTCGTAACAAACATATATCACAGGATTCAATGGAATAATCAGAATGTTCATGTTTCTCAAACAGAATGATTCAAGTGACAGATCGTTTCGAAGAAGTCGAACGTCAGACGTAGTACACCTGTATGTTCTCTTTGGGGATGGCACGATCCGTTATCAAATCATACTTTAAGAATCATAACACATATCATTTGGCAAACGGAGCATTTATCGAAATTTCTTTTAAGAAGCGAGTAGGAACTAGTCAAACAAGGCCATAGTAAGAGGTCTCGGATTCTGTGGGCCCACCTCGGGCGAATCGAGGGGGTGAACTCAAATTATGAATCATAAGCCTTATGGAGTCATTCATGAGAGTTTGAGACAATCCGAGTCTATTTGCGAGGGTTGCATACATACAAGCCACTTTGATGACAATTTGTAAGGAATCTAGTTCAATCTTACTGAAAGAAATGGAGCAAATTTCAATCTCGAATTCCTAAGAATAGGATCGTATCTAAGGCTCGCGTCCGAGCCTATTATGTTTAGAACATGCCAAAGAATAGAAGGGAAGACTTTGCATACCTTCCTTGCCTTTACGCTCGCTAAAACTCCGATCTCGTTTCGTCAAAAATGTAAATGGTCACCTTTACCGGTTACTATTCATGAGAGTTAACATTTCACTCTTGGGTTTATACTTAGCTACCGAAATTTTAAAGACCTCCCCTATAAATGTGACACCCCGAGAATTAACTCGGCTCAAAATAACCAACAACAAGCCAACACAACAATACCAAGAATCATTATAAACACAACATAGCATAACTAGTTTTCTTTTCTACATACGGCAACAACTTCCATTCCAGCTTCACATTTTCAAACCGACATCAATATTTTCATACTCATTTACTCATTCAAGACCATCAAATACAATTCAAGAACATTTCACAAATTATACAAAAATTCCACCGAAACCATAATTCGTTCAAAACTCCCAACTTCCAACATAAACTTTCATAACATATTTTTTTACCTTTCAATTCCATTAACCACCATCATAATTTGCATCCTACAACTTCATTTCCCTAATTACATAGACTATAATAACACTACATATATTTTTCCTACAACAACCTCACCACATTTCTTCCATTCCAACAAAACCATTAATCTTCCATTCACTTCACAATGCCATAACAACATAATTAACATACTAAATAAATTCAACCAACTCCCCTACATATATAGCACCACACGGCCACAATGCTTGCACACACATACACGGCTTGCACATACACACAAATCACAATTCCATGATTTCCATGCAATTCCACTTATTCTAACATTCAAGATAAAATTTGTTCATTCTCCTATATACATACACATGCATTCGGCCACATGCATATACCCCCTATTCTCATGATTTTCATTCTTTTCCACACACTACAACATAGACAAAGCCTTCATAACATACAAAAAAGAGTTTAAATCTTACCTTTCTTCACTAAGTTCTTCACTTAACCAAGTTGCCCACTTGAAGAAACAAGTGCTCTTTCTTGCCAAGATATTTATATCACTTTGTAGAGCATCTTGAGCTTGACAAGAATCCAAGAAAATTATAACTCTTGAATCAAGGTTGAAGGCTTGAGAATTTTCTTCCTTTTTTTCTTTTTTTTTTCTTTCTCTTTCTCTTAGCCGTGCACTCTCCTCTCTTGTTTTCTCTTGATTTGTTTTGATTTCTCTTGAAACTTCTACATGCTCACCCCTTATATTATTAATTAAGCACATGGAAAATTTGCAATTAATTATGGGCTTTGGCCTTTTTTTCCTCCTCCATGGCCGGCCACTCTTGGGCCCTTTTGCTCTTTTTTTTTTTCCAAGCCCAATTAGTTGGCTACTTTGTGAAATTCATGAAACAAATTTTCAAAATTCCAATTTTGCCCTTAGTCTTCCTCAACATCTCCGCATCCATACTTCCATAGCCGGCATACACATATTAAGAGAAATCCAACATGACCTTATTCCTTACAAACCAAAGTTGTTTCCAAATTTTTCGAATATGGTAAAACACGGGATATAACAAAGACAGTCATAACGATTATCATACAATAGCATAACGATAGCCAAGGACTAACTAAGAAGATCGGACAAAACGGAGTCAATTTATGCCTTACAAGAACTATCGGGGTTTTGTGGGCCTACCTCGGACCCAATCATAGTGGCGTGCGTAAATCACGGATAATAAACCTTAGGGAGTCGTCCATATTCATCTTAGGGTGTTCCGACTCCATTTATGGAAGTTGCGTACATATAGTTGATTTTGCCGACAAAAGGTAAAGGAAACGAGTTCAATCTTACTGAATGATTTAGAGCCAATTTCAATCTCGGATTGTGAGAAGCAGAGTTGCGTTCGAGGCTCGCATTCAAGCCTGTTACACTTAGAACATGCCAAAGAACGAAAGGCAAGACTTTACATACCTTAATTATGCGTTACGCTCGTCCAATTTCGATTCCCGTTTCGTCAAAAATCTACAAATGGTCATTGTTACCAAATGTGAGTTTCAAGCTTTTATGAATTCAACTTTAATCCATACTTGTCTACCGAAATTTCGGCAAAGATTTCCCCTACACATATAGCATCCCGAGAATTTGACTCGGCTAGAACAATCAACACAACCCAACAACAACACCACAACAATAACGATCAACACAAATTACAATATAACACAATTTGTCTACTTTCCGGCATAACACAATAATTCCCATTTCGACTTCACACTCTCAAATCAATGCCAACATGCTCTCATTCATTACTAATCAAGGTCATTACAATATAATTCGGAAGCATTTCATAGCATTTCTACAATATATATTCTCAAGATATACGGAATATACGAACTTTCCACCAAAGCCCTAATTCATCCAACACTTCTAATTTTCAACATAAACTTTCATAACATATTTTTGCCTTTCAATTCCATTAACAACCATCATAATTTACATCTTACAATTCATTTCCATAATTACATAAACTATAATAAAATCACATACTTTCCGATAATAACTTAGCAACAATTTTCTCATGCCAACTAAGACCATTAGCCTTCCATTTTCATCACAAGATTCACAACAATACAACCAACATGTTAAACAAAGATAATTCATTCCATTTCAATTTTCCATACCCCACGGCCAACATCCATATTCCCAACTTCAACCCAATTTATTCAACTTCCATCTCCAATATAAATGCTACCATAATCACCACTAGATTACAACACAAAATTCAACTCACCATGGACATGCAACATGCACACACACACGGCCACAACACAACACACACCACACGGCTTGCACATGCATGCAACACTTTCATAATTCTCATGTACTCTACATATGCCACAACACATATATATACTTCCTCCAACATAACAAGTAAAAATCTTACCTTTTTCAATTTTTCTCCACTTGCCAAAAGAATCACTTCCTTGCCTTAAAAATTATACCAACTTGTAGAGCACCTTGAGCTTAGTAGGAATATAGGAAGATTACAATTTTTGAACCAAGATTGAAGGCTTGGAAATTTTTTCTTTCCCTTTTTTTTTCTTTCTTTCTCACGGCCGAATGGCCCTTTGTTTTCCTCTTCTTGATTTGTTTTGATTTTTCTTGAGAATTCTAGAAATAAACTCCTCTTTATATTAATTAGTCACATGCATGGCATATGACTAATTCCATGGGTTGGGCCAAAGCCATGTTGGCCGGCCACCCCTCTCTCTTGGGCCTCATCTTCTCTTAATTTTTGTTAAGCCCAATTCCTTAAGAATCATATTTTGCAATTCCCGAAACAATTTTTCCAAAATTCCAATTTTGCCCTTAGGCCTTCTCCATTATTTCCGCATTCAAGTCTCCATAACCGGCATACACGTATTAAGAAAAATCCAAACTTACCCTTATTCCTTGCAAGTCAAGGTTACTTCCAATTTTTCCAATTACGCTAAAATGCCGAATATAACACTTAAGGCTGAGTGCATCTGCTATAACATTAGCTTTCCCAGGATGGTATAGAATATCGACATCATAATCTTTCAGCAATTCTAGGCACCTCCTCTGCCGCAAATTCAATTCTTTCTGCTTAAAGATGTACTGGAGGCTCTTGTGATCAGTATAAATATCAACGTGAACGCCATATAGATAATGTCTCCACATCTTCAAGGCATGAATTACCGCGGCTAGCTCCAAATCGTGGGTAGGATAATTTCTCTCGTGCTTTCTGAGCTGTCGGGAAGCATAAGCTATAACTCTGCCATGCTGCATCAATACACATCCCAATCCAACACCAGAGGCATCACAATAAATCACATAACCATCCGGTCCCTCAGGAAGAGTCAGATATGGAGCCGTAGTCAACTTCTCTTTCGAATCGAAAATTGCGTTCACAAGCATCAGTCCACTGGAACTTAGCTCCCTTCTGAGTCAGCCTTGTTAAAGGCGCTGAAATTGAAGCAAACTTCTCTACGAATCTCCTGTAATAACCGGCCAATCCCAGAAAGCTACGCACCTCAGTAGGTGTCGTAGGTCTAGGCCAATTCTTTACGGCCTCAATCTTCTGGGTATCCACCCGGATGCCATCGGCTCCAATAATATGCCCCGGGGAATGCCGAAGTCGCCGAATTCACACTTAGAAAATTTGGCATATAATTTCTGGTGCCGGAGTACGCCAAGTATCGTCCTCAAATGATCTGCGTGCTCTTCTTCTGATCGTGAATAAACCAAGATGTCATCAATAAATACAATCACGAACATATTTAAGAACGGTCTGAATACCCGATTCATCGTGTCCATAAATACTGGAGCATTAGTCAACCCAAAAGACATCACTCGAATTCATAATGCCTATATCGGGTCCCGAATCTTTGTCTTAGGAATATCTCGCCTCCCGTACCCGCACTTTTGGTGATAGCACGACCGTGTGTCTATCTTCGAGAAACACCGGCACCCTCGCAACCGATCAAACAAATCATCAATCCGGGGGAGGGGTATTTATTCTTTATGGTTACCTTATTCGGCTACACGTAATCAATACACATCCGACGACCCGTCTTTCTTTCTCACGAACAATACCGGCGCTCCCCGGGGTGATGTCCGGGCCTAATAAAGCCCTTCTCTAATAAGTATCTCTCATGTTTGCTCCATCAATTCTTTCAATTCTGCAGGTGACATTCTGTACGGAGGAATAGATATAGGTTGAGTGTCTGGCAACACATCTATAGTGAATTCTATCTCACGCTCAGGAGGAAGACCTGGAAGCTCATCAGGGAGCACATCTGGAAATTCATTAACCACTGGGACTGACTGAAGAGTCGGTGCCTCTGCCTTTAAATCATGTACACGAACCAGATGATAAATATAGCCCTTTCGGACCATCTTTCTTGCCTTGAGGTATGAAATAAACTTACCCCTCGGCGATGCCGTATTTCCTGCCCATTCTATAACTGGTTCCCCTGGGAATTGGAAACGAACTACCTTCTTTTGACAATCAACATTAGCATAACAAGAAGCTAGCCAATCCATACCCATAATAACATCGAACTCAGTCATATCTAACTCTACCGGATACGCCTTAGTGCGGCGGCCACGTATAGTTACCGAACAATCTCTATAACCGCACGGCTATAAAAGAATCCCGTCTTTGGTGTAGCTACCTCAAAAGGCTCTATCGGTTCGCATTCTGTCCCAATTTTATTAGCAACAAGGGGAGAAATATATGATAAAGTAGAGCCGGGATCTATCGGTGCATATACATCTCGAGAGAAGACCGAATATACCTATAACAACATTAGGCGACACCTCCCGATCCCGGGCCGGCCAAGGCATAAATGCGGTTCGAAGGACCGCTAGAGGGGCGCTCCGCCACGACCTCTACCACGCCCGCCGGGCGTCGGTGCACCCCGCCCGCAGGCGCATAGATGCGAAGATGAGGATGAACCGGCAACTGACCCGGTAGGCTGAGCTACACCCCCTGCACTGCCCCTGAGTGGACAATCTCTCATAAGGTGGCCCTGCTGGCCACAGGTGAAACAAGCACCCGTGGCACGATAACACTCCCCCGCCCGGTGGTGTCTCCTACGATGCCGAGGACATCGAGGTAGGGGTGGCCTCCGGGCCGGAACCTCTATCCATCCGTGAACCCGAGGCCCCGAGCTCGACTCCCGCTCCCCGAATACCCGGACTATCCGGTCTCCCGCCCGCAACCGCGGGAGGTGTGCTCTGTGCGGCCGGGAAGGATGACCATCTGAGGCTTTCGCCGCCGAGGCCGCCCGCCTCGAGACCTCCGAATACCCGGCGGATCCGGCCCTCTTGGGGTCGGCCCCGCCATAAGCCCCGTCGGCCGGCGCCCCGTGTCGGTCCTCCATACTCGGGCGTGTGCACGTACACACACACATCACACACACACCGGGCCGCCATCACCAAACAGCTATCAACCAAATAGCGATCCAGCCCCATCACAAATCGGTGCATCCGATTCGTCATATCAGCTACATAAACAGACGCATATCTGGCCAACGAATCAAAGTCCAAACTGTACTCCCGGACGCTCCTCGCCCTCCCTTCAACAGCGAGAATCGTCACTCCCGGCTCGCCGTAGCTGCGGGGGCGAAATGGCCAAGAAAGGCCTCGGTGAACTCGCTCCACACGGGCCGGAGGGGCACCCTCTCCCCGGACGCTCCCGTGACTCGTACCAATTAGCCTCTACATCATGCAATCATGACGCTAACTCTCGGCCGGACTCGGTCTCAGAGGCCTTAATAAGTCGCAACGTATGCTGCAACTCCCGAACAAACTCCTGAGGATCCTCCGCGGGCTTTGACCCAAAAAAATATGGGGGACCACAAGTCAGGAAATCACGGGCCCTGTGACTGTCATACCTATCCGCACGATCACCTCCCCGATCCGTGCTCGCGAACTCCGGGCCGCTATCAATCCGGTCAATAACTGGACCGCATCTCGCATCGTCGATCCTCCGCCCCTGGCTGAGGAGCCGGAGGCTCAGGTACTCGAACCTCGGGAGCTGGCGGTGGAGCCTCCCCCGACCGCGGCCGCCCCACCCGGCTCGCATTCGCTGTCGCTCCAAGCCCTCTAATACCGGCGGTGTAGCCGAACCGGGCCGAGGCACAATCTCGGGCACAAGCTCGCACGAGCCCCGGTAACTCTCCGGCCCGGCGGGTCTCCCCCACCGCCGTAGACTTGCCCTTCGGGCAGCGTCGCCTTTCTCGGAGGCATCGCTGAAAACATAACAATTTGTTAGGGGAGAGTCATCCTGATAACACAGCTCTATCGCACGATCTAAGATCAGAAGGAAAGATAACATCCTAAATTCCCTGTAGCTTCCTGCTTATAGATGTGGTGCACAACATACCGATAAATAAGACTCTACTGGACACGGTCTGTAGACATTCCGAGGACGAACTGCTCTGATACCACTTTTGTCACGACCCAACCTCGTAGGCCGTGACTAGCGCCCGATCGGGGCACACAAACACACGTATCATACAGAATCACATACGGATGGCTTATACATACACAAATGTCAGAAATTGTCTCAAATCGTCTCAACACAAACATATGCATATCACAGAAGCCGGCAAGGCTATCAAATGGCGCATCGGCCCAAAATATATACAGAGGCTAGCCGACAAGGCTGCCACGGCGAATGGGATCGCCCAGAACATATAACGTACGAACACCTGTACAGAAGTAGGCACAACCCACATATACGTCTACAGACCTCTAAACAGAAAAACATAATCATATGACGGGACAGGTCCCCGCCGTACACCTGAACAAACAAATACATATGCAACGGACGAGTATATACCAAAATGTGGGCTCTGGAATAAAGGGAGCACTCCAAACAGCAGAATGGGTGTCCTAGACTTGCGGATCACCGAATCGACGTCCGTACTGCGGGCATGAAACGCGACCCCTCGAAGACAAGGGGTCAAGACGGAATATGTGCGAGTATGCAAAGCGAAAGATACGAAGAAACAAATCCGAGTCATAATCGAAACAAGTACGTAAAATAAGCAATATCCAAAATACCAAAATGTTCATTTTTGAAAATACAAATCATGCAAGGGGCTCAGAAAATATGGTCGCCCGCCCGTCGATGGCGCCATATCACATCATACTCTAGAAGATTTCATATCTCCGAAACCCGATATACCGCGGTCAAAAAATCCAGCGAACAATATCACATATACACGGTACCCGGCCCTATAGCGGAGGGGCTCGACGAACCGGACACATCATAACACCAAATATACACGGTACCCGGCCCAATAGCGGAGGGGCTCGGCGAACCGGACACATCATACTCCAGAATATCATATAGTGCGCACGATACATAACCGGCCCGGGACTCGGCGAACAATGCAATAACCATTTGCACGAGCAGAGTAGTGAGTAACCATATGCATAAAATCATTATCCTAAACTCAAAAGATAAGTAAACTGATCATACTTGAAATCGGGATAATAGTCATATCATATTCTTTACGAAAGTCATCAGAAGTACAATAAGGAAAGTCGCGGGGCCCATGGAAGGGTGTTGACCCAAGTCGGGCCCGCCTATGGAAAACATAGTCATCATATGCCATAAAAGCTCCTACGAACATATCGAGGTAATCCGAGTCTTTCTGTGAAAGTTACGGTCATTCGTAGTTACGGAACTCTTTAAAAACAAAACTTTTTATGCAACATTTGAAAATCAAATATTTCGAAGACATAAGGGCCAATATTTCATCACATCAAGGATACGAATACCAAGGAACAAATAAGAATCATAGACATGCTCGGATCGCGAGGATAGAATTTCCTCGAGGCTCGTGTCATAGTCTATTTATAACTAAGGCATGCCAAAAGAAGTGTCACACCCTAATTTCTGTTAGGGCGTGATGGGCACCCGACCCTTATTTAGGGCCGAGCGAACCCGCTGACTCACATAATACTCATAATCATCGGCTTTCAAATCATGACACAAACACATAACGAAAGTTTTTGGAAGAATAATATGTTTTTTTTTATCTTTCTCGAATCAAGGAAAATCTGTAACATATAGAAACATATAGAACTTATAATACAATGCGTAATAACACATCTGCTTACATAGCCTCTTACATAACCGACATCTTATACCCCGACTAACATTACGCAAAGTCTCTAACGTAACTCCCGGATACCATAACATAATGTCCGACTCGGCAAAGACTGAGAGAATGGAGCTCGCCAATCCGCCGGAACATCTTCACTAATATCTTCGAACTATCCGGTGTACGCGGCATGAAACGAACATTTTAGAAAGGGGGTCAGTACGGAATATGTACTGAGTATGTAAAGCATGAAATACAGTAAGCGGGATCATACTGAAGTAAAGAGTACAGAAAGACATAAGACTCGCCTTTGGAAACATATACCATGCATGTCAATGTCATAAAATCATCGTAAAAACATATAGCGTGTCCCGGCCCTCTAACGAGGGACTCGGTGAGTAAAATCATGATATACATATATAAAGTATACATATACCATACCCGACCCTCTAGTGAGGGACTCGGTGAGTAAAATCATATCATAATCATGGATGCGCGAGTATATACATATATATATACCGTACCCGGCCCTCAGTTGGGGACTCGGTGAATAGCGTGTCCCCCCCCGCTAGCAAGTGGACTCGGTATGCCATCCCGGCCTCCATCCCCATCACATCATCATATGTATATATAACGTGTCCGCCCTCTAGTGAGGGACTCGGTGAATAATGCAAATAGTTGCACGAATGCATGTCCTGGCCCGGGTCTCAGTGAAAGACATATTGAGCTTCGCACGAGCAGAGTAGTGAGAAACCATATGCACATAAATCATCATAACAGACTCAATGGATAAGTAGGAAGTCGACGCTTGAGAGCTAGAACGATAATCATGTTAAGTTCTTTTCAAAAAGAGATCGTATCAAATCCATTCTAACTACTTTGTCGTTAAAGCTGCATTAAAGTAAATTTAAGGAATCGCAAGCACATATCAAGTCGATCCGAGCCCACTCGTAAAAGTTACGGGCCTTACCTATCATGGAACCTCATACGAAGATATCGAAGCGATCCGAGCCTTTCGGTGAGAGTTATGACCGTTCGTAGTTACGGAATCATTCTAGAACAAAACTCTTTTGAAAGCAAAACTTTTATGCAACTTTTGAAACTTAATCATATAAAAGACATAAGGACCATAATTCAACTACATTAAGAATACGAATGTCAAGAAACAGTAAAAACTATAAACATGCTCGGACCGCAAGAATAGAGTAACCTCGGGACTCGTGTCATAACTTACTTTCAACTAAGACATGCCAAAGAAAGAAAAGTTGAGCTTTACATACCTTGTTCGCTTCCTAAGCTAATCCGAACTTACGTCTCTGTCACGACCCAATCCCGTAGGCAGTGACTAGTGCCCGAGCTGGGCACCCAAACACAATCATTAGTCCGAATCACATACAGATAGCTTATACGGACGCAAATATCAAACACTGCCTCGCATTATATCAAACTGTCACAAACACATCTCAACACACAACCATATATATATCGGAAGCCGACAAGGCTATCAAATGGCGCAACGGCCCAAAACATATACAAATGCAAGCGACGAGGCTCGCCCGGCGAATGGGATCGCCCGAACATATAACATACAAACACACACACGAATGGGCATAACCCACATACATGTTCACAGACCTCTAAACGGACAAACGAGAATCATATGACGGACAGACCCCGTCGTACCCTAAACAAATATATACATATGCAACGGACGAGTGTATACCAAAATGTGGCTCGAATAAAAAGGGAGCACTCCAAACGACGTAAAAGGGTGTCCTAGGCGGGCGGATCACCAAAATGTGCGTCCGTACCGCGGGCATAAAACTTGACCCCGAAGAAAGGGGTCGATGCGAAATATGTCTACCGAGTATGCAAAGCGAGAAAATATAGTATACAAATCGAGTCGTAATCGAAATAGAGGTACGAAAGTAAATGCATTTCCAAAATATCAAAATGTTTACTTTCAAAATACAAATCATGCATAGTCGAGTCAACTCGTAAAATATGGTCGCCCGCCGTCGATGGCGCCATAACACAAAGATAACACCGTAAGGTTTCAAATCTCCGTATCCCCGTCACACATCATAACACAGCATAACTCCATACACAGCATAACACCAAATATAAGAGGAACCCGACCCTCTAGCGAGGTGCTCGGTGAACCGTAACACAGCATAACACCAGAGTATAACAAAGTGCGCACGACAACAGAACCGGCCCGGGACTCGGCGAAAGATACAACAGAATGCACGAGCAGAGTCGTGAGTAGCCATATGTATAAAATCATCATCATAGACTCAAATGATAAGTAAAATGACCACACTTAGAAATCGGGATAATAACCAAATCAAATTCTTTCAAAAGTCGTCAAGATTACAAAAAGAAGAGTCGCGGGACCCACGGACGGGTGTTGACCCGAGCGGGCCCGCCTATGGAAAACATACTCATCATACGCCATACAATCACCTACGAGCATATCGAGGCAATCCGAGCCTTTCTGTGAAAGATACGGGCGTTCGTAGTTACGGAATTCTTTAAAGACAAAACTTTTTATGCAACATTTGAAAATCAATTATCTCAAAGACATAGAGGCCAATATTTCATCATATCAAACATACAAATTACAAGAAACGAATAAGAGTCATAAACATGCTCGGATTGCGAGAATCAAATTTCCTCGAGGCTCGTGTCATAGCCTATTTGTAGCTAAGGCATGCCAAAAGAAGAAAGGATTGAACTTTACATACCTCAAACGCTTCCAAAGCTACTCCAAACTCAAGCTAATCTCAACCTACGCCTCGGGCTCTCCAAGGTCTACAAATACGTCAACGGATATCAAATATTAGCTATAGCCATTTAGGCATTTAATTCCAAACTAACACTTAATTCTACAGAAATTTGGGCAGCATTTCCCCTGTAAATAGGCCAACCCCGAGAATTTAACTCGGCCAAATCAACAACAACAACATCAACAACCAACCTAGCAACATCAATAATCAATCCGAAAGGCAATATAACATTAGTAACTCTCTTTTACATCATTCAACAACTTTCAATATATTCAATTCAACGGCTTACCTTCAAGCCAACATCGACGCTTATACATTCAAATACTAACCCGAACCCATACCAACAATATTCAAAGACATTTTAAGCAATTCATACAACATTTCAAACATCCCAAATAATACTCCAACTCACCCGAAAACAGTCCCCAACCCGAGAACACATCCCTCACTTCCAAATCATGATTTGCACCAACAATCCACATTCTAACAATGTCATTCTCTTAAATATAAAAATTACATTAAATGCACAATAACCTCCAAATTAGCCCATACAATTACAACATCAATCTTGAGTCATTAAACTCTCATTTCCAACATAGAATTCATAACGACAACATTCAAAATTCCAAATAGAATTAATCCATTCTTGTCATATAACATGACCTATATTCGGCCACACTACACATATACATCTATTGATGATTCTCATTCTTTTCTTCACACTACACAACTAAACATGCTACATAAAATTGATTCATCACTTCAACACAACACACACACTTACACGTCCAAACCTCATACACACGGCCTCAACTCCCACCTACTATATTTCATGATTTTCATCCATTTTAACATACTACAACATGCATACAACCTTTATAGCACATAAAACATGATTAATTCTTACCTTTCTTCTTCAACTTCACAAATAGGCTAGGGTTTGCAAGGATGAAAACGGATGGTTGGATGACCCGAATAACACTTCCACGTTACTTAGGGACCTCAAATTAGTGGATTTGCATCAACAAAATAATTTTGGGATGGCTTGTTTGGGACTTGATTTTTCTCCCTCTTGGCCGAGAGTTCAAGCTTGTTGTTCTTCAACTTCTATTTTTTTTCTAAGTGTTGGAATGTGAAGAAAGATGACTACTTGATCATCTTTTAAGCTTATATGAGTAGTGTACAAGTGTCCATGGCCCACACATGGGTTGGACCAATTAAAATTGGCCACAACAATGTGTGGGACCATTTGAAGACCACACGGCCACAAGGCCTAAAATGCATGATTTTCAACTTTTCATTATTCCAATTTTGGTCCCAAATTTTTCTAATTGTTCCATACCAACAAATTCATGAACAACTTAGGTCTTAAAACGAAATCGAAGGTCAAAAGTCCCGACTTTGTATCCCGGAATGGTTTTGTCCCTAACTTATCGTAGTTAAACCGGATGGTCCCAATGTACAAAATACGGGACATAACATCCTCCCCCCTTTAGAACATTCGTCCTCGAATGTTAGATTAACCTTACGGGATCTTATAAGCGCTCGGGGGAGTTTCTTTTACAACCAACACAACAATTCATTTATCAAACAACATAGTCAAGTAAGGGATTTGGATTACCTGTAGGCACTGGAAACAAGTGAGGATACTTCTTCTTCATCTCCCTTTTCGCCCTTCCCAGTCATCTCTTCCCGGTTATTATTCCGCCACAAAGACCTTAACAAGCCACATCTTTATTTCGCAACTTTCTTACCGACGATCCAATATGGCTATAGGTCGCTTCGCATAAGACACTCTCCTACATGACCTCGGATATCATCTACGGGAAATATTCGGGAGGGATCACCAATACATTTGCGAAGCATAGAAACATGGAATACCGGGTTAATCGCTCCCAATCTGTTTGCGATCTAATTCATAGGCAACCTTGCCTATTTTACGGATAATCGATAAGGCCCAAGATATCTCGGACTGAGCTTTCCTTTCTTGCCGAATCTCATAACACCTTTCATAGGTGACACTTTCAGGAATACCCAATCACCAATCTGAAACTCTAAGTGTCGACGGCGATTATCTGCATATGATTTCTATCGACTCTGGGCTGCTAATAACATTTCCCGAATAAGCTCCACCTTATCAACTGCCTGCTGGATCACATCTGGGCCAATCAACTTAGTCTCGCCAACATCGAACCAACCAATCGGTGACCTGCATTTCCTGCCATAAAGTGCCTCATACGGTGCCATCTGAATACTGGAGTGGTAGCTGTTATTGTATGCTAAATTTTCTAAATGTGAATTCTGGCTGACTTCGGTGGCATTTCTGGGGCATATTATCAGAGCTGATGGCATCCGGGTGGATACCCGTTAAGATTGAGGCCGTAAAGAATTGGCCTAGACCTACGACGCCGACCGGCGTAGCGTGTCGGGATTGGCCGGTTATTACGGAGATTTCGGAGAATTTGCCGATTTCGGTGCCTTTGACAAGGCCGACTCGGAAGGGAGCTAAGTTCCGGTGGACCGATGCTTGCGAGCGTAGCTTCCATAAGATTGTCGAAAGAGAAGTTGACTACACTCAGCCCCGACTCTTCCCGAGGGACCAGGACGGCTATGTGATTTATTGTGATGCTCTCGGTATTGGTTTGGGGTGTGTGTTGATACAAAGACGGAAGGTTATAGCTTATGCTTCCTCAACGCTCGAAAGCACGAGAGAAATTATCCTACTCACGATTTGGAGCTAGCCGCTGTTATAGCCCGTACTTTGTACGTTTGGATATTTCGAAGTCGTCGTGGGAAGTTAAGGATGAGATCATTTTCAAAAAAATCATTTTGAGGTACGAGTTGTTATAAATATAATTTATGACTATTATTGCATGGGAAATATTGAGAAAGGTTAAGGGTAAAAAGGGGAATTCGCAAAGTGGTCAATAGAAATAATGTGGAAGCTTAGGGGCAAAATGGTAATTTTACAAAGTTCAAGAAAAATTCATGAAGGGGCCATATTGGCCGTGCACTATGTGCCCTTATTTTTAATTAATGGGGGCCAATTGTAAATCCTAAAAGTTATGGACCAAAGCTTGTTGAAGAAGACATTAGTCTTCTTTTAATTTAACTTGAGGAAAAATCAAGAAAATGAGAGAATTCTCTAGAGAGGGGAATGTGCCCCTCACATGATCGGAGACATATATATATAAGTGGTCTTCTAATTTAAGACAAAAGGATGAACAAAAAAAAAAGAGAAGAAGAAAGAAAAGAGGGTGAGGTTCGGCCACCCCATGGAAAAATTGACCATGGGGAATCTTGTTCTAAAAATTGTTGTGTTGTGATATTCCTACTAATTCAAGGGTCCCCTACAACGTGGCATAATTGTTTCGGAAGATAAGTCATTAAACTCTCATTTCCAACATAGAATTCATAACGACAACATTCAAAATTTCAAATAGAATTAATCCATTCTTGTCATATAACATGACCTATATTCGGCCACACTACACATATACATATATTGATGATTCTCATTCTTTTCTTCACACTATACAACTAAACATGCTACATAAAATTGATTCATCACTTCAACACAACACACACACTTACACGACCAAACCTCATACACACGGCCTCAACTCCCACCTACTATATTTCATGATTTTCATCCATTTTAACATACTACAACATGCATACAACCTTTATAGCACATAAAACATGATTAATTCTTACCTTTCTTCTTCAACTTCACAAATAGGCTAGGGTTTGCAAGGATGAAAACGGATGGTTGGATGACCCGAATAACACTTCCACGTTACTTAGGGACCTCAAATTAGTGAATTTGCATCAACGAAATAATTTTGGGATGGCTTGTTTGGGACTTGATTTTTCTCCCTCTTGGCCGAGAGTTCAAGCTTGTTGTTCTTCAACTTCTATTTTTTTCTAAGTGTTGGAATGTGAAGAAAGATGACTACTTGATCATCTTTTAAGCTTATATGAGTAGTGTACAAGTGTCCATGGCCTACACATGGGTTGGACCAATTAAAATTGGCCACAACAATGTGTGGGACCATTTGAAGACCACACGGCCACAAGGCCTAAAATGCATGATTTTCAACTTTCCATTATTCCAATTTTGGTCCCAAATTTTCCTAATTGTTCCATACCAACAAATTCATGAACAACTTAGGTCTTAAAACGAAATCGAAGGTCAAAAGTCCCGACTTTGTATCCCGGAATGGTTTTGTCCCTAACTTATCGTAGTTAAACCGGATGGTCCCAATGTACAAAATACGGGACTTAATAGTCTCGGCTTCTCAAAGTCTGCAACAACATCATTAAGCATCGAACATTAGTCATAACCATCGAAGAATCCAATTCTAAGTTAGCACTTGATCTACAGAAATTTGGGCAGCATTTCCCCTATAAATACGACATCCCCGAGAATTCAACTCGGCCAAATCTTCAACAACAATACAAACAACCATATAAACAACATCAATAATTAATTCAAAACGCATTCTAGCATTAATAACTCCTTTCTACATAATTCGACGACATTCTTTTATATTCATTTCAACTACATATATTCAAACCAACATCGACGATTACATGTTCAAGCACCAATCCGAAACCATTCACACAAGATTCAAGAACATTTCAAACGATACCGCTTCAATGATCAAACAAGCCAATCCAATACATGCTTCTCACCCGAAACCATTCCAATTCAACAAGAACATTGCCAACACCTTTCTTTCTTCCACATTCATAAATTATGTCAACAATACATGCGTTTACAACTTCATTTTCATAAATTCAAGAAACCATATCAAGATCACATTATCTTCCAATTCAGCCCACACAATTATAACCTTAACTTGGATCATTAAAACTTCATTTTACATCATAGAATTCACAATGACGACAACCAAAATACTACATCACATTAGTCCCACATGCCTATACCAAATCAGCCCATTTTCGGCCACAACAACAAAATACAAATTCCATGGTTTTCATCCATATCTACACATTACAACAACACCCAAACATGCTAAATACAATTAGTTCATCTCTCCTACACAACAACACACACACACGGCCAAGTCCAACACATGCACGGCTCATCTTCAACACACATAATTTCATGAATTCCATTCATTTCTACATATCACAACATGCACAACCACCTATTAAACATGTAAAGATGATTAAATCTTACCTTCTCCATTCATGTTCTTCACACGGCCAAGGTTGGTGAATTGCGACAATGAGCGGTTTTCTTGTTCCAACAACTACTCCACGTTAACGAGGGCCTTCCAATTGGTAGAAAAACTAGAAGAAAAGAATTTTCCATGATCGAGGGGCAAGTTTCGGCCAGCCCTTGGCCGTTTTCTCCTTTTTTTTTTTTTTTTTTTTCATGTTTCTTGAAATTTCTAGGAGATGAAATGGTGAAGATGACTTAATAAGTCATCTAATATTACCTATATACCTCATACATGTGGCCTATGGCCCACAAGTCATGTGCATGGCCACATGGTCATTTTTTTCATGAATTAAAATTTCTAAAACTTCACTTTTGGCCCCAAATTTTCATGAAATGTCTAACTTTCCATAATTCATCTTTTAGTCCCAAATTTTTCTTAATATTCCATGCCAATAAATCATAGGCAACTAATGCCTTAAAACAATATCGAGGGTTAAGGATCTCTACCTCGTATCCCGAAATCGTCTTGTCCTTAACTTGTCCTAGTTAGCTCGGATTATCCCGACGTACGAAATACGGGATATAACAAGAAGGAAGGGTTGAGCTTTATATACCTCGATCGCTCTCAAAGCTAATCCAAATCAAGCCTATGTCTCGGACTCCCCAAGATCTACATAACATCATTAAATACCAACATTAACTATAGGCATTTAGGAGTTCATTTCCAAACTAGCACGTAATTCTACGAAAATTTGGGCAAGATTTCCCCGTAAATGCACAACCCCGAGAATTCAACTCGGCCAAATTCAACAACAACACCACCAACAACCAAACTAGCAACATCAATAATCAATTCAATACGCATTCTAACATTAAACACTCTTTCTACATAATCTAACAACATTCATTATATTCAATTCAACGGCTTACATTCAAGCCAACATCAACGCTTATACATTCAAATACTAGTCCGAACCCATACCAATAACATTCAAGAACATTTTAAACAATTCATACAATATTTCAAACATCCCAAACAACACTCCAACTTACCCGAAAACGGCCCCAAACCCGAGAACCACATCCATAACACATTCCTCACTTCCGAATCATGATTTGCACCAACAATCCACACTCTAACAATGTCATTCTCATAAATATAGAAATTACATTAAATGCACACAATCCTCCAAATCAGCCCGCAACATTTACAATATCAATCTTGAGTCATCAAACTCTTATTGCCAACATAGAATTCATAACGACGACAACGAAAACACTAAGCAATATTAATTCATTCTTTGTCACACAACATGACCCATATTCGGCCACCACCATACATGCATATATTGATGATTCTCATCCACTTCAACACACTACAACAATTAAACATGCTACATAGAACTTAACTCATCACTTCAACACAACACACATATCCACACGGCTACAAGTCATGCACGGCTCAACTCCAACATGCCATATTTCATGAATTTCATCCATTTTTTCATATCACAACATGCACGCATCATTCATAACACATAAAAACAAGATTAAACCTTACCTCTCTTCTCAACTTCCAACTTGGCTAGGGTTAGCAACGGATGAAAACGAGCGGTTTGTTGACCCAAACAACACTCCCACGTTAATGAGGACCCTTCACTTAGTAGGTTTGCTAGGAAGAAATAATTTTGTGATGGCTAATTCTTGGACTTGAAATTTGGGAGTCTTGGCCGAATGGTCCTTAATGTTGTTCTTCCAAGTTCTTGATTTTTCTAAGTATGGAATGAAGAAAGATGACTTATTAGTCATCTCTTATGCTCTTAGATGAATCATACAAGTGTCCATGGCCCACACATGGGTTGGACCAATTAAATTTGGCCACAAAATGTGTGGGGCCATTTCCAAACCACACGGCCATGTTGGCCAATTTTTCAATAATTTCCAACTTCTCAATATTCCACTTTTAGTCCCAAATTTTCCTAAATGTTCCATGCCAACAAATTCATGAACAACTAATGTCTTAAAATAAAATTGAAGGTCCAAAGTCTCGACTTCGTATCCCGGAATGGTCTTGTCCCTAACTTATCATAGTTAACCCGGATTGTCCCAATGTACAAAATACGGGATATAACATCTGTAGGCCGTCGCTTATAGAACTTATTCTTTAACTTATGTGTCTCGTTTAGGGTGTTACATCCCGTATTTTGAACGTCGGGACGATTCGGGTTAACTATGAAAAGTTAGGATTAAGACCATTCCGGGTTACGAAGTCGAGACGTGTGACCTTCGATTTTGTCATGCGACCTAAGTGTGTATGACGTTATTGGTATGGAAGCATTAAAGAAACCTTGGGACCAAAGATGGAATTAAGGGAAGTTGGCTATTATTGAAATAAAAAGGAGAGAATGAAATGGGGCCATGTGGCCGGCCACCTTAGGAGTGGGCCATGGCCACATGGTTGGCCATTATTTGAAATAAAGGGATGACTAAGGGACCCTATTATATCATCTTCATTAGCAAGAAAAATCAAGAACCTTGAGAGCAAAAAAAAAGACCAACATTCGGCCATGGCAATGGAAAACCAAGACCAAGATTAAGCTTTCCCAAAATTATTTCTTTGATGCAAACCTACTAATTTGAGGGTGCTTAGTAACGTGGAGGTGTTGTTTCAAGCGTTGGATTGTTCGTTTTCATCCTTGGCCAACTTTGGACAAATTGAGGATTTGTGAAGAAAGGTAAATTCTAATCTTGTTTTATGAGTTATGAAGGGTTTATGTGTGTTGTTGTATGTTGTTATGGATGAAATTCATGAGAGTTTTGTATTTGAAGTTGAAGTCGTGTGTATGGTAGTTTAGCCGTGCATGTGTGTATGTTGTGTAAAAGGTGGTGCATGAGTTTATGTAGCATGTTTGGTTATTATGGAGTGTTGAAATGAATGGAAATCATGAAGTATGCATATATGGGTGTTGGCCGAATATGGCCCTTTGTATGTGTTAAGAAATGAATTAGTTTTCTTGGAATTTTGGTTGTTGTTGTTATGTAGATTCTATGTTGGAAATAAGAGTTTAATGATTCAAATTGGTATTGTAGGTGTATGGGCTGTTTTGGAGGATTTTGTGTATTTAGTGTGATTTTTATGTTTATGGAAATGGCATGGTTAGAGTATAGATTGTTGGAGTAAATCATGGTTTGAAAATAAGGAATGTGTTAGGGATGTGTTCTCAAGTTAAGGGACAATTTCGGGTGACTTGAAGCCCTTGTTGGATTATTGGAAATATTGTGTGAATTGTTTAAAGAGTTCTTGAATGTTGTTTGAATGGTTTTGGATTGACAATTGAATGTGCGTTAGTTTGATTACATGTTGGTTTGTAAGTATGTAGTTATAGTAGGTATAATTGGAATATTGTTGGAATGTGTGGAGAAGGATTTTTAATGTTCGAATGCGTTTCGAATTGATTGTGGATATTGTTGGAATGATTGTTGGTTTGCTGTGTTGTTGAATTTGGCCGAGTTGAATTCTCGGGGTTGGTCCATTTATAAAGGAAGTGCTGCCCAATTTTCCGTAGGATTATGTGTTGGTTGGAAATGAGCTTTTAAGTGCTTATGGTTGATGTTGGTATTTGTTAATGTTATGTAGATCTTGGAGAATTCGAGATATAAGTTTGATTTGGATTAGCGTTGTGCGCAAGCGAGGTATGTAAAGCTTAACCCTTCTTTCTTTTGGCATGTCTTAGTTCAATATAGGCTATGATACTAGCCTCGAGGAAATTCCATTCTTATAATCCGAGCATGTCTGTGATTCGCGTTTGTCTTTTGGTACTCGTATGTTGATGTGAGAAAATATTGGTTTTGATGTTGTTGGAAAAAAAATTGATTTTAGACTTGCATAAAAACTTGGTTTTCAAAAGAGTTTTATTTTAACGATGTTGAAACTACGAACGCTCATAACTTTCGGCTAAGGGCTCGGATTGCCTCGATATCGTCGTGGGAGGTTGTATGACGTGTGATGAGTATGTTTTTCATAGGCGGGCCCGGCTCGGGTCGACACTCGTCCGTGGGTCCCGCGACCTTCCTTTGTACACTTCGGATGACGTTGGGAAGAGTTTGGTATAACGATTTTCTCGATCCCCAAGTATGATCATTTTACTTACTTTTTGAACCTATGGTAATGATTTTATGCATATGGTTACTCACGACTCTGCTCGTGCGGTTTTGTTGGTACATCGTTCGCCGGTTCCGGCCGGTTTGTTGTCGTGCGCATTATGATATATATATTCGGAGTTATGCCGTGTTACGGTTCGAGACCTCGCCATAGGGCCGGGTTCCGTTTATGGAGTTATGTTGTGATATGGCTTATGATGCGTTGTGATGATGTGTTGCGTTCGGGGTTGTACGGAGATTTGAAACCTTCGGTGTTATCCGTGTTATGGCGCCATCGACGGCGGGCGACCATATTTTCGTGCCCTATGCATGCTTTGTATTTTGAAAATAAACATTTGGCATTTTGGAAAGGTACTTACTTTTGGTACTTTCGTTTCGAGTGTGTGTGACTCGTATTTATTTACCGTATTTCGCTTTGCATACTCGCACATATTTCGTACCGACCCCTTTCTTCGGGGGTCGCGTTTCATGCCCGCGTACGTACGCCCGTTTGATGATCTGTCAGTTTAGGACACCTATCCTGCTGTGTTGGAGTGCTCCTTTTATCCCGGAGCCCACATTTTGGTTTATACTCGTTCGCTGCATCTGTATGTATTTGTTCAGGGGTACGGCGGGGCCCTGTCCCGTCAGATGAGTTTGTTGGTCTGTCTAGAGGTCTGTAGACGTATATGTGGGTTGTGTGCCTACCCGGTACCGGTGAGTTTGTATATTATATGTTTTGGGCCGATGTGCATCCGTTAGCCTTGTCTCGCTTTCGATATGTATGTGTTTGAGTTTGAGATGTGTTTGAGACAGCGTTTGATATTGGTATGCGCGTAAGTCAGCTGTGTGTGATTTAGGTTTGATGAATGCGTTTGGGTGCCCAACTCGGGCACTAGTCACGGCCTACGGAGTTGGGTCGTGACATAGGGTTTCTCATTATTCAAGGACTTAACGAAAATCGGGCAGCATTTCCCTTATATATTCGCCTAACCCGACTTTCTGATTATCCTCCTGTCAACACAGAAATACCACAACAGCAATACCAACAATTTCATATCAAACTAGAATTAAATCCATTCGTAAATCACTTCCAAAACAGCCTAATATGCATTCCTATACCGATTCTTGTATATACTTCTTTATTTTCGTATATACGTAGTATAACAACAAACACAACGACAACAACTACAGCCAATCCCTCGACCTTCCAGCCCACAAAACGATTCATAACAACCACCAAACAGCCCATATGATAACAATAATAATTTATCCGATTTCCCGCAATTAATTTCGTAGTTCCCATGTCACAATTTAGCTATATCGGGATGAATTTAAATACATCTAGTAGAGGAAATTATTACCTCATATGCCAAGAAATAATCTTCTTCCACCTTACTTCATTTTGAAGAAAGCCTGGATTCAACAACTTGACAAAAATGAAAATAACGAGATCGAAGCGATGAGCGAAACCCGTGTGTTGTTTTGGCAATTGGTTTCCTTTTCGAAGACATGCTGCATCCACCCAAAGAAACATAATTCTTTTGCTCCTTATAAAAGACATGCATGAATCCTACATAAATATATGATGCTGCCTCAACGTAGGACTTGTACCTTTTGAACATACTAATACTCTGTTATTAGATATGAAAGACCGAAAAAAAGGTTGCTTCAAATGAGCATAATTGCTGGAAAATTATATCCTCTACGTGAGAATTGATATCCTCAACTATAATCCTCTTCTTAACTTTTGGGAACGTGGGACCCATTTAATAATTACCTTCCAAGCTTGACTCCCAAGATGACACCTATATTAACATCACCCTTATTCATCATTTTCTGCCTCTCCACGTGGATAATGTCCACCTGAACACCTATCCACAATTTGACTAGTTAATTAATTAGCCTCCCGCTAAAATTCAACACTTAATAATTTATCCGCATAATTAATTTCTTGATCTCAATCCACTTAAACATAGACCACTTTTAACACACTTCATATACTTATTATCATAATCATGAGATATAGCACTAGTCCATAGTCCCTTTTGCCACACATAAAATATTATTTTCAATCATCGTCGTCACACTTTTTCGTCTTTAATAATTTTGGGACTTCATTCCTTGTATACGTCGAGCTCTTGATTTTTATTCTTGGATATGATCGAATTCTCCGGGCTCGGGTAAATTTGCTCATGTTGGACGGTTAAATTTTCTAGTCCAAAAATATGGAATGTTATAGCTTGGACCGTATTCCATTCAAATAAATTTCGAACCTCGACGAAACTTATTTTCTTCGATTGGTTTAACTTCAAATCCTTACGGTACATGTGTACCATCACTTTAACCACCTATAAGCTTGGGGGATAACCTCGTGTCCATTACTAATATCATTTAACTCGCATGCTTTCCGACGTGCGAAATTACGGGATGTAACATTCTTCCCCCCTTTAGAACATTCGTCCTCGAATGTTAAACTAGTCCTGTATAAGTGTACTGGTTATGGTGGTCTCATGACAAATCAATTAATCTTCTATCATGTCATGTCTCTCTTTGCTTAACTTAATACCATTGCACTCCTGACATCAGTTAGTATTGAATTTCCAAAGAAAGTGGTCATAACTTAGCTACTTCCATAATTGACTGCCTTTACTATATCCACCTACACTTGAAGCTTAAGTCGAGTTTTTCTAATTTTGGGTTTATCTTTCCTACAACTCTGTAGAATAGGAACTGTCTCTCCATTTGGTAGGTTCACCATCGCATATTGATTCCTCCTGTTTTCTCTTCTAATTCTCATAGGTCTACTCCCACTCTTTACTTAGATCGTATCAGCGTACCTCCTTCTTGGAGTCACCATTTAAATCTTCTGATATGCACTATCTATAACATTCCCTTCGAATAGTTGAAAACGACTTTCTTTCTTAGTAATGATTGTCGGTGGCCATACTCCCTTGATTCCTCAGGAATATCCTTTCAAGAGATATAAGTGAGTCACTTTCCTGATAACCTTATATTGCTCTACTGTTCCAGTGCATATTCTGGAATCTTCAGCCTCATGTATCACTTCTCGACTTCTTTAAAAGACTTTAACTGTCACTCTACTTTTTAGCTCTCAATCTTTAGAGGTGGCTATCAAGTAGCGCTGGAGTTCCCTCATATAATAATAACTTTACATAGCTGCTCTGTGCTTTGGCTATCATCAACTGGCAAAGTTCTGAAAGAATTTGACATATAAGTTCACCATCTTTTAGTAACCAGCTAGTTCTGATTATCTTGCTTAACTATTTTATAATTTCCCTTAATCCAACTTGTAACACTTTAGGCATATTATCTCGTGTCGTTTCTTTATCTTTAACTCAAACTTCTTCTATTACTTCTTTACTCAGATTTTGCTCTTAGTTCTCCTATTATGCGTCCTATTGCAATCTTCACAAGAATATGGATAGGTGCTCAAATTAGCTCAAGAAATACTTTAGCGTTGTTTCACTATTCTTCATGCTTTACCTTGCATTATCCTCTCGTACCTTACAATCAGTATCAGGATAGATCTTTGGTTCAACCATGGCCATGTCCTATTTGCCCTCAGTATTAATTCTATCTCGGTAATTTAGCTGAAACCATCTTTACATCTTTGTTATTACTAAATCCTCACTTTTCTTATCAAGTATTCACTTGGCCTCATTTTTAGGATACAAATATTCGTAGGTTGCATAACTATTCTTGTACTACTTGTATAAAGTATATCCATCGTAATCATAATCTTCCCTTCTCCTGGTTCGTTCTGCTTACATATCTTATCCGTACTAAAATTCGCTCGTAGCCTATCTTGTCAGACTCCTTTCCCTTCCTTTATTCGCTCTTTGATTTTCTCATTTCCTACTATAGGAAATTTTCCATTCCTTCTCCTTTGCTATCTATAAGTCACAATATCATCGCCGAGCAACTCTATTGCCAACATCTTAGCTTCTAATCCAGCATAGCATTGCTATCTTTTACAATATCTCTTAAATTACTCGATACTATTCTCTTGTCCTATTCTTTCTTTTTATACGCACCCACTTTCTAATGTCATATCATTCAAGATCTCTACAATTAATCCTCAGCACCGTCTCCACTACCATCCTGACTTCTATTCATTTATTGCTGGCTTTCAGATCTTACTAACCTATTTCAGCAAGGGACCTCACTTGAAGCTCAAGCATCCATATCAAATATATTGCAGGGTCAATTTTCTCCATCTTACACTTGCATTTCTCGCACCCGCTTCCCCCCTTAAAGGTGTACTTATACCACTATCCGTTTATATTCTGCTCTATGTCCCTATTTCTAATCTCAAATTCATCTGATTCCTTTTTCTAATTCGCTTAGTACTGTACCATATCCATATCTTTCTTTATAATCTATAACTTGATTATCCACGTACGAAACCTTGACTAAATCACGAAGCGACGAGAACCTTTCCATACATAATGCAAAATTTCATCTGATAATCTGTACTCGAGTAATGTGACCAATGTAACAACTCATCCAAGGCCATATTCCACTCATTCCAATCAATAGTTAATTAGTACTTGTAGGCGTTCCAATCTCAATTAGGCAGCACTTATATTCCGACGATAAGTGTCCAAAGTTCTTTTGAAATATTATTTTTATCCCAACCTATATCATCTATTTCCTTTGATGAATTTATAATACACCATTTGTTCCTCAAGCCTACCGTCTTTGTACCTTAAGGATTCCACTATTTCCGAGGTGAAGTTATGTACACGCGGTACTCCTTTATGCCTTATCCCTTTTTACCCTTATCGTGTGCTCAGTACTGATTTCTAACTTACTCAAAAATCATATCAAGTTCATCTTAATGATAGTCTTATCTTATCACCTTGTCGTCGTACTACACCTTTAAGTTCATAGCTATATATTTCCCTTTTATTCCATACTCGTACTCAATTAATTATGTCTATCTTGGGTGCTTCCGTTAGAATGCCCTTATCATTTCTCCCGTCTATGTCTATCTTTTATTCTGCACACGAGGAATCTTATCCTATCTCCGTATCATTCGGAACACATTACTTCCGCATAATCCTTTTCTTATTTTCAAAACGTATTCTGTTCATCCATGTTTATTCATATCATACCAGTCATTTCCTAGCACCCATTCTACCTCGTTACTCATCGTTCTATAACTTGGTCTTTCACCGTCCCGTCACTTATAGTACTCGTGTCCTCGGCTACACATGTCATGATCTATTACTACACTATTGTCTCGCTTTCTTCTTCTTTCCTTCTTTCAATTCCTCTTTCTTTTCTTGTACTCGCTATCATTTCCGTTATCATACAACCTTTATTCCACACTTTCCCTACAGAACTTGATAAGTCTTTCTTATTCGTTCTATAACTCGCTTTTCCGTTTCATGCTTACCTTTATATTCTAATCACACGGATCGCGTCATATCTTTGGCCACTTCCTCACTAGGCTTCACTTATTTTCATAACAATCCTCATTATACTCACATTATATCCTGTTCGTATTTGATCCCATAGTGTAACACTTCTTAACCTTATACCCTTCCTGGTCAATCTTATCCTTGATATCTCACCAGCTGTTTTATCAATACATTCATATCCGTCGCAATTCTTTTTTTTTTGTACTCTTATCTCAATCATACTATTGCTTCTTTTAACTATAACTCGTCATATTTTATCCCCTTTATCAACTCGATTGATACCTCAATATAACACTCTATCTCGCATTTGCCACTCCTTTTCTAAATCATCTCTTAGCATCACTGGCCCTTTCTAAATTCCCTTTTTTTTTTTTTTACCATATCGATATCGACCTCCTAATCATTATTATCATCAATCTAGCAGTTAACTTATTCCACGAGGTCAGCCATACTCGTAGTTTAGTCAAATCTTATCATTACTATTGGCACGACCTTTCAAGACATATTTCAAAAATTTTGAAAAATTTTGGCAGAGTTTCCTCTGTATTTCTTATTATCTCAAAACCTGCACGCAGGAAATACAAACAATGCCTCACAGGGCCAACATATATATATATATATATATATATATATATATCATATCATATCACGGTCACACGGGCTCCCAATATCAACAACAAGATACAAAAATGATGAACTTACCTCGTATGTTCTTGTTCAACTCAAACCGCACTTTTTTTGTTACACTTTCCTCGTTTACTTTCCTTTCGATTCTCAACTTTACATTTCGATCGTACTTCAATACCTTACTCGACATATATCTTTCATACCTTTGCTTACCTGCGTGCTTTGTAACTTCCAATATCGCTAGTCACTTTCTTCCGTCGATGCCGTTCTTTCCGCCGAAATCAAAGGTTAATATAAGGAATTTCATTTCCTGTGACTTGGCTCTATCGCACGATCTTAGATATGAAAGAAAGGTAACATCCTAAATGTCCTGTAGCCTCCTGTTTATAGATGTGGTGCACAACACACCGATAAATAAGACTCTACTAGACACGGTCCCGTAGACACCCGGATGAACTCGCTCTGATACCACTTTTGTCACGACCCAACCCCGTAGGCCGTGACTAGTGCCCGAGCTGGACACTCATATACAAACCTGTTAGCTATAATCAGTCCACAACTAGCATAATAAAGAACTTATATAAAAAGGCAAGACGTCGTCTCAAAACTGTCCCATATATATATATATATATATCAAGACAACTGTCTCCGAGGAGTCACAACTACCAACGAGATAACATCGTACATAAGCGCAAGGCTATCACCACATGTGGGTACGCCAACTAAACATATACGCAAGCCGACAAGGCTGCCACTACATACAACATCCAAAAAAAATATATATATATATACGCAAGCCGACAAGGCTGCCACTACGAATGGGAACATCCCAAAACATAAGTCATACAGACACAACTGAACAATAACTATATACAACCCACACATATGTCTACAGACCTCTAAGAGTATCCACAGTAACATATGACGGGACAGGGCCCCGCCGTACCCCTGGACAGACACATATATACATCAAAAGGATCTGTACCAAAAAGCTAGGCTCCGGAACAAGGGAGCACTCCAAGATAGCTGAATAGATATCCTAAGCTGGCGGATTACCAAAACGAGCGTCAGACCCGCGGGCATGAAACGCCCCCCGAAGAAAGCGGGGTCACACGAAATAAATACCGAGTATATAAAGCATGAAATACAGAAGAAACAAACATCATAAACCGAAGTAGAGATTTCGGGGAGACAAATATGGTAATCAAGAAATCACCACCGTGCCTTGTAAAGCAAGTCATGCATATCATTATATATATATATATATATATATATATATATATATATATATATATATATATATATATATATATATATAACGTGTCCGGCCCTCTAGTGAGGGACTCGATAAATAAAATCAAAGATATACATGTACATATAACGTGTCAAGATATCCCTCTAGTGAGGGACTCGGTGAATAACATCATCATATGCCATCTTGGCCGCCATCCCGCATCATCATATCATCATATACATATACATATACATATAACGTGTCCCGGCCATAACACAAAGTGAGAGACTCGGTAAATATATATATATATGAGCAAGTCACGAGAACATGCCCTGCCCGGGACTCGGTGAAAGATGTAACAGATGCACAAAGCGAGTAGTGAGTAACCATATGCATATAAATCATATTTTGAGACTCAATAGATAAGTAGACTAATCAACGCTCGAGCAACAGGATAATAGTCACACTCAGTGCTCTTTAAATATCATTACGAACTATATCAATAATGCCTCAAAGATCATAGACATGTATTAAGTTAATCCGAATCAACTTATAAAAGTTATGGACATTATTCATTATAGAATCCTTTAGGAATAGGAACTTTTATGCATCATTTACTATTCAATCATAGAAAAGACTCGAGGGTAATAGCTCGATCATCTTAAGAATTCCAATATCAAGATATGAATAAGAATCATAAAACATGCTCAGAACTTATGAATAGAGTTACCCCAAAGTTCATATCGTATCATACTTACATCTAGGACATGCCAAAAGAAAGAAAGGGTAGGCTTTACATACCTGTTAGCGACTGTCTATAAATTCGTTCGCCTCGTCGCTCTTTTAGCCTATTTAATATAAGAGTAACGTTATCGTTAGTAACTATATCTTCTAGTTCGTAAATCCGTAGGCCGTCGCTTATGGAACTTATTCTTTAACTTATATGTCTCGTTTAGGGTTTCTCATTATTCAAGGACTTAACGAAAATCGGTAAAGCATTTTTTATATATTCGCCTAACCCGACTTTCGATTATCCTCCCGTCAAATACGTAAATCCCACAACAAAGAATACCAACAATTTCATATCAAACTAGAATTAAATCCATTCTTAAATCACTTCCAAAACAGCCTAATATGCATTCCTATACCGATGCTTGTATATACTTCTTTATTTTCGTATATACGTAGTATAACAACAAACACGACGACAACAACTACAGCCAATCCCTCGACATTCCAGCCCACAAAACGATTCATAACAACCACCAAACAACCCATATGATAACAATAATAATTTATCCGATTTCCCGCAATTAATTTCGTAGTTCCCATGTCACAATTT
Source organism: Lycium ferocissimum (assembly GCF_029784015.1). NCBI lineage: Eukaryota > Viridiplantae > Streptophyta > Magnoliopsida > Solanales > Solanaceae > Lycium > Lycium ferocissimum. The sequence continues at coordinate 65,225 of NW_026725351.1, forward strand.
AGCTATATCGCGATGAATTTAAATATATCTAGTAGAGGAAATTATTACCTCATATGCCAAGAAATAATCTTCTTCCACCTTACTTCATTTCGAAGAAAGCCCGGATTCAACAACTTGACAAAAATGAAAATAACGAGATCGAAGCGATGAGCGAAACCCGTGTGTTGTTTTGGCAATTGGTTTCCTTTTCGAAGACATGCTGCATCCACCCAAAGAAACATAATTCTTTTGCTCCTTATAAAAAGACATGCACGAATCCTACATAAATATATGATGCTGCCTCAACGTAGGACTTGTACCTTTTGAACATACTAATACTCTGTTATTAGATATGAAAGACCGAAAAAAAGGTTGCTTCAAATGAGCATAATTGCTGGAAAATTGTATCTTCTACGTGAGAATTGATATCCTTAACTATAATCCTCTTCTTAACTTTTGGGAACGTGGGACCCATTTAATAATTACCTTCCAAGCTTGACTCCCAAGATGACACCTATATTAACATCACCCTTATTCATCATTTGCTGCCTCTCCACGTGGATAATGTCCACCTGAACACCTATCCACAATTTGACTAGTTAATTAATTAGCCTCCCGCTAAAATTCAACACTTAATAATTTATCCGCATAATTAATTTCTTGATCTCAATTCACTTAAACATGGACCACTTTTAACACACTGCATATACTTATTATCATAATCATGAGATATAGCACTAGTCCATAGTCTCTTTTGCCACACATAAAATATTATTTTCCATCATCGTCGTCACACTTTTTCGTCCTAAATAATTTTGGGACTTCATTCCTTGTATACGCCGAGCTCTTGATTTTTATTCTTGGATATGATTGAATTCTCCGGGCTCGGGTAAATTTGCTCATGTTGGACGGTTAAATTTTTTAGTCCAAAAATACGGAATATTATAGCTTGGACCGTATTCCATTCAAATAAATTTCGAACCTCGACGAAACTTATTTTCTTCGATTGGTTTAACTTCAAATCCTTACGGTACATGTGTACCATCACTTTAACCACCTATAAGCTTGGGGGATAACCTCGTGTCCGTTACTAATATCATTTAACTCGCACGCTTTCCGACTTACGAAAATACGGGATGTAACATGTTGTATATATATGCTTAGCCAGGGTTACAGCGGGGCCCTGTCCCGTAATATGTTACTGTTGTCACTCTTAGAGGTCTGTAGACATATGTGTGGGTTGTATATAGTTACTGTTCAGTCGTGTCTGTATGACTTATGTTTTGGGATGTTGTGTGTAGTGGCAGCCTTGTCGGCTTGCGTAGATATATATATATATATATATATATATATATATATATATATATATATATATATATAGATATATGTTTTGGAAGCCGTGTGTTATAGTAGCCTTGTTGGCTCGTGTATGGCTGGGACGTCCCCCTATATTGTGACAGCCTTGCCGGCTTATGTGCGATGTTATACGTTGAAAGTTGTAACCCTCGGGAGACAAAAGTTCGTGATATATATATATATATATATATATATATATATATATACAGCGTATTTGAGACGTCATCTTGCCTTTTTGTATATGAGTTCCTTATCATGCTAGTTGTGGACTGATTATAGCTAACAGGTGTGTATACGAGTGTCCAGTTCAGGCACTAGTCACAGCCTACGGGGTTGGGTCGTGACACACCATATCAACTTCTACAACAGCCCACAAACATCATAAAATCCATAACAACAACAACCAAAATACTAAGTAAAATCAATTCGCCATCTCCTACACAAAACAGTCCCTACACGGGTTCAACATCAACATACATAATTCCATGAATTCCATCCATATCTACAAATTACAACACGCTCAAACCTCCCTTAATACATGTAAAAGAAGATTAAACCTTACCTTAACACTTGACTTCTCAACTTGGCTAGAATTTGTGAATTGAAATAATACTTGTTCTTGTTGCCCTAATGACCACTTTCACATTACAATTGCCCTTCCAATTTGGCTAGAACACCTTGGAAAATTGCTTTGGATCAA
>NW_026725352.1:0-62710 GCF_029784015.1 Lycium ferocissimum
CTCGGGGCGGTGCGGTGCGCTCGGCCACGGGGTTCGGTGCTGGTTCTTCTTCATCTTCGGCGAGCGCGCGCCCGGCGGGCGGGCCGGCATCGGCGGGCCGCGGTAGAGGCCGTGGCCCGTCCGTTCTAGCGGTCCTTCGAACCGCATATATGCATGACGACCGTCGCACCGTGGAGGCGTCGCCAACGCAGTGCACATTATTGATTTTCTCTCGAGTTGTATATGTGTCACACCCTAATTTCCGATAGGGCATGATGGGCACCCGACCCTTACCTAGGGCCGAGCGAACCCGCTGACTTTCGTAATACACATAATCATACTGGGCCCGCAAAACATGACATAAGTACGTAATGAAAATTTTTCGGAAAACATACATGCCTTTCATTTTTTTTTCAAATCAAATAAAATCCGTAGTCGTAACAAATCTGTAACATAAAGCATACTGATATATCGGCTTACATAGCCGATTACAAAACAAATCTGCAAAATAATGCATAATAACATATCCGCTCGCCTACCGCTTACAAAGCTCGACATATCACACACTCGACACCGTTCGCAAAGTCTCTAACATAACTCCAGATATCACAACTTTAACATTCCGACTCGGCATATAGTTCGAGAGAAAATGGAGCTCGCCAATCATTTGGAACATCTTCTACTCATCCGTATACACCGCGCGGTACGAAACGCCCCCCACGAAGTGGGGTCGGTGACGGAATATATATCGAGTATGCAAAGCGAAATACGTAAAACGAAGTCATAATCGAAGTAAAGTGTACCGAACGCGAGCATAATAATCCGAATACCAACGTACTTACATCGACATCCAAATCATACATAAGGGTTCGTAAGACAAATAGGATAATCGGAATGCCAAAATGCTTCGCTTTTGAAAACATTTCTCGTCTCGTATATACGGAAAATCAAACATATCATATGGTAGCCGACATTAGCCGACCGATCATAATCCGGACCGTCAAAATCACATATACACACAAATCATATACACATACCGCGACCCAAATACCAAGCCGGCAATATCACATATACACATACCGCGGCTAAATACCCGGCGGCATATACACACACACCGCGGCCAAATACCCAGCTGCAATATCACATACACACACATACCAAATACCCGAGCGGTCAATATCACACATACCGCGGTCAATATCACCTATACACATACCGCATGTCGGGAACCCTTAAATGAATGTCACATATACATACCGCGCGAAACCCAACGGTAATATCACATATACACATACCGCGGCCAGGAACCCAGCGGTAATATCACGTATGCACTTACCGCGGCCAGGAACCCAGCGGCAAATGTAACAACAGAACGCACGAACAGAATCGTGAGTAACCAAACACAGTTTAAAACATTTTCAAAGACTTAATAGGTTAATCAAAACAAACCATCGTTTATAAGCCACAACAGTAGTCAAATCAGATTTTCTTCCGAATACCACTCGGGAACATATTAAACCGAACTTCGTAAATCATAGTCACTTATCTAATCATAAGTATACGAATCAACATTTCGGACTCAACAAACAAATATATAATCATACTGTGTGGGTCGAAAAGGTAGTCGTATTAAGTTCTTTTCAAAAAGTCGTTAGTACTACACAAAGAAAAGTCGCAGGACCCACGGACGGGCGTCAACCCAATCCGGGCCCGCCTACGAAAAATCATAGTCATCCTATGTTATCGAATCATTATTACAAATTCAAAAGATAAGTAAACCGATCGTACTTGAAATCGGAATAATAGTCATATCATATCCTTTCAAAAATCGTCGAAGTACATAAGGAGAGTCGCGGGACCCACGAACGGGTGTCGACTCCGAGCCGGGCCCCCTATGAAAAACATAGTCATCATACATCATGGAATCATTTTTGAGCATATCAAGGCCATCAAGCTCTGTTTGTGAAAGTTACGGACGTTCGTAGTTTTCGAATCGTTTAGGAACAAAACTCTTTTTAAAAAAAAAAACCAACTTTTATGCAACTTTTGAAAACCAATCATACAAAGACATATAAACCATAGCTTGACCATATAAGGATGCCAACATCAAGAAGCAAATAAGCATCGTAAACATGCTCGTACCTCTTAATGGAGTTACCCCAAGGCACAAATCATGTCATACCGTAATCCCGTCTAAGACATGCTAAAAGAAGGAAAGAGTAAGCTTTACATACCTCGTCCGCTTCCTAAGCTAATCCAACTTAAGTCTCGGGCTCTCCAAGAGCTACAATAACGTCATCACATACCAAACATTAGCCATAAGCACTTAGGAATTCAATTTCATGCTATCACTTTATCTACAGAAATTTAAGCAAGATTTCCCCTATAATTCAACAACCCCGAGAATTCAACTCGGCCAAATCTTCGACAACAATACCAACAACCATATATAAACAATATCAAAAATCAATTCCAAACACATTCTAACATTAGTAATTCTTCTCCACATATTTCGAAAACATTCCAATTACATTCAAATCAACTTCATACATTCAAGCCAACGTCAATGCTCGCATATTCAAAAACTAACCCAAGATCATTTAACAAGATTCAAGAACACTTCGGACAATTCACAACGTATTCAAATCAGCCCATCCACTACATAATGAAACCCGAAACCTCCCAACTCAACATGAACAACTTTAACACATTTCTTTATTTCCGTATATCCATAGTATAACAACAACAACAACTACAACCAATCCCACGATATTTCAGCCCACAAAACAGTTCATAACAACCACCAAATAAGACTCAAAATATCATCGCAAAACAACCACAAATATCATACCAAACAGCTCAAAATATCGTCACAAACTAGCCACGAAAATTATATAAAACAGCCCCAAAATATTGTCACAAAACAGCCACGAAAATCATGTAAAAATGTACCCCCCGAATATCGGCACAAAACAGCCCGGTATACTCTTTGTATACAATATCTTTATACACTTTATTCTCCCAAATTCAAGAACAACAACTTATCAACAACATCAAAAACAATATCAACAATTATTATGCATCATAACTTAGCTAATTCCATCCATTTAATCCACCTAAAACTGTACCCCCATAATTCAACAACATCAACACAACAAACTATAACTCTATTTTTGCAAATATTCCTCAATCAAGGTTGATAAAGAGAGAGATTTGATGATTCATACCTTATGTCACGACCCAACTAGGGGCCGCGACGAGTACCCGGTACTTGTACCGAGCACCCCTTATCTATCTTCTTATCTCTGTTATTGGGTGGGCTATATGAACTACACCGTTTTTTTTTTTTTTTGACTAGCATTAACATAAATAGCACAATTATGAACATAGGCTAATAAGCTTTGCGATCATACTATACAAATACTGGGGACAATCGTGGAGTACAAATAGCTACCGTACATATCTCGTCTCACGAGCCTCTAAACATAGACACATATACATAGGAAGGGTCGAGCATCTTTGCCGTGCCCGAATATATACACAAAAGTAGTACCAAGCGAACCGGGGCTCCGAACAACCGGAGCGCTGCAAAAAATTTCTTTGGGAAACTCCTAGGGATCAAATCCGGCTATCGCCGACTCACGCGGCATGAAATGCGGCGTCCACAAGAAGGGACGTCGCACGAATAGTGTACCGCATGTAAGACATGGAAAATAACATAAACAAGAGCATAGATTATAAGTAACAATATCGTGGGGTCAGGGATATATACTGAGATAAGAAAGTAACCTGTGCATAGGAACACCCCTTTCAAGCCGGATACCATGCATGCTTGTTTTTCCTTTTTAAAAAAAACGTTCCTTTTCATAGACATAGAAAATAGAATTTATGTCATATCATAGTGTATCATAGTAGCATAGCATATCATAGTGTATCATAGCAAGTCATAGTGTGTCATGTAGTACCATAGCACCGAACAGTGTCGGCTCGCCCACGTTGCGCCGAAATACTCCGGCTCGCCCATAAATCCCGCGTCCGGGCATCCCGCGTCCCAGATGATAAGCCAATCGATTGTGTGGCAATGAAAACATAGTTCCTTACCATTTCCCATGTATCCCTACCCCCACCCCATGTACATATACATTTTTCATATCCATATATTATATAAGCATGCAGGAGAGCCCAAGAAAATCATGTATCCATCGTAGTGACGTAAGGTCGGGAACCCCCGATTATATTATAGAATAACTATGGGCGCTTGTCTCACCTTGAAGGAATGATTAATATAAGGCGAGACTATTACTGGAGAGTAATATTATGAGAAAATATAAAACAGGATCATAGGGCATCGTTTCATATACTTGGAATCTTTAAAGGAAAACATTATTCATGAGTAGAGTTGAGAATTCAAGAAATAGCTTAACGTTCTCATCTCGTCACTGGAATCATAAACTTGGAACCTTTAATCATAGAATCATCATGGTCATATTCATCATGTAAACATTTTCTTCCTTAACATCATCCATGGCATTGTAAAACATGTTCATCGTCGTTGTTGTAAAACTTACTTTGCCATAAACCTTTGTTCTGGGAAAATACGAGCACTTTGGAAAACATTTACTAGCTATCGGAGGAGAAGAATCATGCTTTGGAATCAATGGATTTGGTAAAACAGCTATTATTGAGCAGTCGGAATAATAACCAAAAGCTTTCCTTAACTATAGAATGAAAATAAGCCAAATGGGACAATAGGAGAGAATTCGGGAATAGTGGGCCCACCTCGAGTCGGCTGAGGTGGCGTATCAAATTTACGTATATTACAATTTATGGCGTCACTTGTGAGGGTCTTAGGGTAATCGAGTCCTATTTGGGTAAGTTCTGGATGTTTAAGAAGTTTTTCCGACATTTCACGCAAGTTCCAATTCAATTCTACTGAATGAATAGTAGTTAGTTTCAATCTCGGATTTCTAGGAAAGGAATTATCCCCGAGGCCCGTGTCCAAACCTATCACGTCTAAGACATGCCAAGAAAGAGAAGTGAAGCCTTACATACCTCTTTCCGCCCCTTCTGCTACTCCAAATTCAAGTTGCAAATCCGTCAAAATCTACAATTTGGTCATGTTTACCAAACATTGATTAGTGCATTTAGAATTGGATTCTTAAAATGACACTTGGCTACCGAAATTTCGGCAGCACTTCCCCCGTAAATACATCATTCCCAAAAATCATCTTAGCCAATTCTCATCAACAACAATCCGGGAATTCAACCCGGCCAAACTATCAATCATAATATCACAACCATATTAACAATTTCCAATTTCGATCAAGATACATTCTAACAACTTAATCAATATACTACTTCCTTCAAGACCTTCCAACTCCAATGAAAACAATAACAACCTAATAATTCTTATACCAACAATATCATACTAGTCTCATTATCTTCCATGCATGCAAGAACATTATATTCCATTTACATGAACTTTACACAACAAGTCTCCAACCACCACAACTTCTCTAAACTCATTAAGCTTCTATTTGCAACATGAAATCCATAACACAACAACCAAAATATTAAATAAAACATGCTCACCATTCTTTCATAACTCAACACATATACACGGCTATACACCTAATATACATCACACGGCCAACATCATATATATATACACAACTACAACCTCTCCAAAATCATTCAATTTCCATTATCCACTTAGCATTCACAATAACAACAACCATATATTAGATAAAATAGTTAAATCATCATTCCTACACACACCCATAGGTACACGGCCACACATGGTTTTTCCCCTTCCATGAATTTCATCCACCTTTACATGCTACAACACATAAAATCATCCATAACACATAAAAAGGGATTAACCTTACCTTTTTCTTCAATTCTTTACTTGGCTAGAAATTTCAACTTGCATGAATAGGTGTTGCTCTTGCTCTAACAAACACTCCAACTTGCTAAGGACCCTCAACTTAGTAGGATTATCACAAGATAACAATTTTTGGAACAAGATTGAAAGCTAGGAAATTTTTCTTTTCTTTTTCTCCTCTCTTTTCTCTATGGCCGAAGGCCTCTTTTTTTTTTTCGTTCTAGTTTCTTTTGTTTCTCTCTTGAATTCTCTAGATGAACACATGGTCCCTTATTTATCTACCACATGGAATTAATTTTCCATGGGCTTGGGCTAGCCATGGCCGGTTGGGCTTCTTTCCTCCTTCTTTTTTTTTTTTTAATTCCAAGCCCAATTATTCCATGTCCATTTCTTGTAATTCATGCAACTATTTTTCCAAATTTCCCATTTTGCCCTTAACCTTCCTCGGTATTTTCGCGCCAATGTCTTCATAACCGACACATTCATACTAAATAAGGTCCAATTGTGGCCTCGTTCCATACAAATCAAAATATTTCGAGTTTTCCGAATGTGCAAAAATGCCGGATATAACACCTTATTTTTGTGAAGGTAGCCAAATCCTCATCATCCACTTATCTTCAAACTCACTTCAACACAAAACAAAATTATAATCGCGCCTACGCGTTGCCCGGACCTCGGTTAGCATTTGGTTGCTTGAAATTTTGTGCAAAATCCTCAATTTCATGTGACAATAAGAGCCCTTTTGGAGGCTGAAGTTTCTGGAAATTTTGGGGCATTTTGTGCTGAAAAAAAAAATGAGATTTTTGTCCCTTTTAAAAACGCCAACGTCGGTTTCTCGTAGCTACGATCGTAGCTAAAGTCACTATATATGCTGTTTGCGTCACAGTTCAGTTTGTAACGTCTATAATTCTCTACTCCGATGTCCTATCAATGAACGGTTTGTTGCATTACAAACTAGACTCGACGAACTTCATTTTAGGCTTTTAAAACACCTTAAAACTCCACATATACTATGAGATATGCGCCTCCAAAGTTGACTTGAAAATTCGCCCAGCATTTCCCATATTTTCGTCGAACTTATTTTCTTCAATTTACTCGATCTCGAAATATTCCAACGCACAAAATACGGGATATAACAATATGCACTGATAGATCTTGGTTCTACTTTATCTTATATTTCACCCCTTGTTGCTAATAAAATTGGGATAGAATCTGAACCAATAGAACCAATTGAGATAACTACACCGGTAGGGGATTCTGTTATAGCCAGGCAAGTATATAGAAATTGTTCGATAATTATCTGTGACCATTGTACTAAGGCAGATTTGATAGAGCTAGATATGACCGAATTTGATGTGATTATGGGTATGGAGTGACTGGCTTCGTGTTATGCTAATGTTGATTGTCAAAAGAAAGTAGTCCGCTTTCAATTCCTAAGTGAACCGGTTATAGAGTGGGCAGGTAATACAGCATCGCCGAGGGGTAAGTTTATTTCATACCTCAAGGCAAGAAAAATGATCAGAAAAGGCTATATTTATCATCTGGTTCGCGTACATGATCTAAAAGCTGAAACACCGACTATCCAATCAGTCCCGGTGGTTAATGAATTCCCAGATGTATTCCCAGACGAGCTTCCAGGTCTTCCTCCTGAAAGGGAGATAGAATTCACTATAGATGTGCTGCCAGATACCCAGCCTATATCTATTCCTCCGTACAGAATGGCACCGGCAGAATTAAAAGAATTGAAAGAGCGCCGAGAGATCTATTAGAGAAGGGCTTCCGACCAAAGACGTCACCCCGGGGAGCGCCGGTATTGTTCGTGAGAAAAGAAAGACGGGTCGCGCGGATGTGCATCGATTACCGTACCGAATAAGGTAACTATAAAGAATAAATACCCCTCCCCAGATTGACAATTTATTTGACCGGTTGCAGGAGCTAAATGTTTCTCAAAGATAGACTCGCGGTTAGGCTACCACCAAAGTAGTACGGGAGGCCGATATTCCAAAGACGCATTCAGACCCGATACAGGCATTATGAATTCAGAGTGATGTCTTTTGGGCTGACTAATGCTCCAGCGGTATTTATGGATCTAATGAATCGGGTATTCAGTCCGTTCTTGGATATGTTCGTGATCATATTTATTGATGATATTCTGGTTTATTCTCGGTCAGAGGAAGAGCACGCGGATCATTTGAGGACGTTACTTGGGGTACTCCGACATCAGAAATTATATGCCAAATTTTCTAAATGTGAATTCTGGCTGACATCAGTGGCATTTCTGGGACACATTATTGGAGCTGACGGCATCTGGGTGGATACCCAGAAGATCGAAGACGTGAAGAATTGGCCCCGACCTACGACGCCTACTGAGGTGCGTAGTTTCCTGGGATTGGCTGGTTATTACAGAAAATTTATGGAGAAATTTGCTTCAATTTCAGCGCCTTTAACAAGGCTAACTCAGAAGGGAGCCAAGTTCCAGTGGACTGATGCCTGTGAACGAAGCTTCCAGTTGCTGAAGGAGAAATTGACTACAGCTCCAGTTCTGACACTTCCTGAAGGACCAGACGGGTATGTTATATATTGTGATGCTTCCGGTGTTGGACTGGGTTGTGTATTAATGCAGCACGGCAGAGTTATAGCCTATGCTTCCCGGCAGCTCAAAAAGCACGAAAAGAATTATCCCACTCATGATCTGGAGCTGGCCGCGGTGATTCATGCTCTGAAGATATGGAGACATTATTTATATGGCGTTCATGTTGATATCTACACAGATCACAAAAGCCTCCAATATATCTTTAAAAGGAGCTGAATTTTGCGGAGCAGGTGGTGGTTAGAGTCGAAAAAAATTATGATGTCGATATTCTATACCATCCTGGAAAAGCAAATGTTGTAGCAGATGCACTCAGCCGTAAATCTATGGGAAGCCTAGCGGACGTGCCATCACAAAAGAAAGAAATGGTTCGTGAGATTCATCAGCTAGCAAGTCTTAGAGTCCGCTTGGCCGAATACTGGGAGAATCGGGATTGCTCGAGAAGTTTCGAATCTTCTGTCGGGAAGAGATAAAGCACCGCCAATATGAAGATCCCCGTTCGGTGCGGACACGCAGACACGCCCGTGAAAAGGAGAAGACTCCGTTCGAGATTACACACCGACGGAAAGCTATTATACGTGGGCGACTATGCGTGCCGAGGTTGCAGGGCTACGGCGACAGGTTATGGGCGAGGCACATTATGCCCGTTATTCTGTTCATTCGGGAGCCACCAAAATGTATCATGACCTCAGATGTCTGTACTGGTGGGATGGTATGAAAAAGGATATAGCGGAGTTCGTCGCTCAGTGCCCAAATTTCCAGCAGGTTAAGATCGAGCACCAAAAGCCCGGTGGACTATTGCAGGAAATGGAGATTCCGACGTGGAAGTGGGAGATAATTAATATGGATTTCATTACAAGTTTACCTCGCACTCCACGGAAGTATGATTCCATCTGGGTTATTGTTGATCGACTGACAAAATCAGCCCATTTTCTCCCAGTCAGGACCACCTATTCAGCTGAGGATTATGCCAGATTATATATTAAGGAGATAGTAAGATTTCACGGAGTCCCCATATCTATTATCTCCCCATGTATGCTTGACAATTTCGGGAGATCATTTTCGGGGAAGGATTGGGGACCCGAGTGAGTCTTAGCACGCATTTCATCCTCGGTCCGATGGACGGGCGAGCGTACTATCCGTACGCTAGAAGATATGTTACGGGCCCGTGTCATTGATTTTAGAGGTAGCGGGACGATCACTTGCCATTGATTGAATTTGCCTATAATAATAGCTACCACTCCAAACATTCAAAAATGGCACCGTACGAGGCTTTATATGGCAGAAATGCAGGTCACCGATTGGCTGGTTCGATGTTGGTGAAACAAAATTAATTGGTCCAGATATGATCCAGCAAGCGGTAGACAAAGTAAAGCTTATTCGAGAAAGATTATTAGCGGCCCAGAGTCGACAGAAATCGTATGCAGATAATCGACGTCGGCACTTGGAATTTCAGGTTGGTGATTGGGTATTCCTGAAGGTATCACCTATGAAAGGTGTTATGAGATTCGGCAAGAAAGGGAAGCTCAGTCCAAGATATATTGGGCCTTATCAGGTTATTCGGAGAATAGGCAAAGTTGCCTATGAATTGGATCTACCGAGCCTGATTTAGAGAAGCAGCATCCGGTATTCCACGTTTCTATGCTCTGTAAATGCATTGGTGACCCTTCTAGAATATTTTCTGTAGATGATGTCCAGGTCACAGAGGAGCTATCCTACGAAGAGCAGCCTATAACTATATTGGATCGGCAGGTAAGAAGGTTGCGGAACAAGGATGTGGCTTCGTTAAGTGCGTGGCACGAACAACAATCGGGAAGAAATGACCTGGGAAGCTGAGGAGCAGATGAAGAAGAAGTATCCTCACTTATTTCCGGTGCCCACAGGTAATCTAAGTTCTTTACTTGGTTATGTTGAACAATAAATGAATTGTGTGTAATAGCTACAAAAGAACTCCCCCGAACTATTTATAAGACCCCGTACGACAAGTCTAACATTCGAGGACGAATGTTCTAAAGGGGGGAGGATGTTATATCCCGTATTTTTAACAACGGGACAATCCGAGTTAATTATGATAAGTTCGGGACAAGACTATTCCGGGGCATGAAGTCGGGACTTTTAATCACGATTTAGTTTTAAAAATATAAGTGGTGTATGACCTTATTAGCATGAAAGTATAAAGGAAACATTTGGGGTCAAAATGAATTAAGAAAAACTTGTATATTATGGAAAATAAGGGGCCAAAGTGGCCGGCCATTTAATTGTTGGCCATGGCCACATGGATTTATTTCATATGGAAATTTAAAAGATGACTAAGTCATCTTGCTCTTCATTCTAATTCTAGAAAAATCAAGAAAACAAGGAGAAGAGAAAGAGGAAGGGGTTCGGCCATAGGAGCAAGAAAACAAGGACAAGATTAAGCCATAAAAAAAAATTGGTTCTTCTAGCAAAACAACTAATTGAAGGGTCCTCGTTAACGTGGGAGCGTTGTTTGGATCAACAAACTATCCGTTTCCCTCATTCACCACCTTAGCTAACGTGTGAAGTGAAGAAGAAAAGGTAAGAATTAATTCTCTTTTATGTGTTGTGAATGGTGTGGACATGTCGTAGTATGTAACTATGAATGAAATTCATAAAAATCTATGTGTTGGAGCTAAACCGTGAACATGGAGTATGCATGGCTTGTGGCCGTGTATGTGCAATGTTATGTAGGATTGATAGATTGAATTATATGTAGCATGTTTCTTTGTTGTTGTAGTGTGTTGAAGTGAATGGGAATCACATATATGTGTGTGTATGAAGATGGCCGAATATAGGCCATGCTTTGTGACAAGGATGAGTGAATGTTACTTAATGTTTTAGTTGTCGTCGTTGTGAATTCTATATCGATAATGAGCTTTTGATGATCTAAGTCAATGTTGTGATGCTTGCGGACTGTTTTGGAAGTCATTGTACGTTTAATGTAAAATTTTGTACTTAAGAGAATGACATTGTTAATGCATGGATTGTTAGTGTAATTCATGGAATTGGAAGAAAGGAATGTGAGTGGTGTTGCTCTCGGGTTGGAGTGAGTTTTCGGGTGAGTTGGAAAATTATTTGGGTTATTTGGAAAATTGTGTGAATTGTTTAAAGCGTTCTTGAATATTGTTTGAATGGTTTTGGATTAGTAATCGAATGTATAAACGTTGATATTGATTTGAATGTAAGTAGTTGGAGTGAGTATGTTGGAATATTGTGAATATTGTTGAAATTATGTAAAGGGAGCTACTAATGTTAAAATGCATTTTGAATTGATTATTGATGTTGTAGTTTGGTTGTTGGTGTTGTTGTTGATGAATTTGGCCGAGTTGAAATCTCGGGGTTGGTGTATTTACAGGGGAAATGCTGCCCAAATTTCTGTAGAATTTGGTGTTTGTTTGGAATTGGATGCCTAAATGCTTAGCTAATGTTTGATATAATTGGTGTTATGTAGATCTTGGAGTGCCCGGGACTTGAGGATTGGATTAGCTTGAGAGCAGACTGTTACACCCCGTACTTTGTACGTTGGAATATTCTAAGTTGGTTGCGACGAGTTATGGATAAGACTTTTAATTTTCAGTTTTGTTGATTTTGTTTTAATGCATAAGTCGCATATTTATCTTTTGTGGGTATGAAGTGTTAAGGGTAAGATTGGAATAAGGAAAAATTAGAGAATGAAAGTTGGAAGAATTTTGGGACCAAAAGATGAATTAGGAAAAGTTGGCCATTATTTGAAAATGGCCATGTGTGGCCGGCCATGTGTGTGTGTGTGGGCCATAGGGCCATGTGTTTAAATTATATATGTAGTCCAAGATGATTAAGTTCATCATTTTCACTCTAGAGTTTTCAAGAGAGTTCAAGAAAGATAGAAGAAAAGAGAGAGAGAGGGAGTCGGCCAGCTGCTGGCCGAACAGACCCTATGGGGATTGACCATGGGAAAAAATAATTCCTCCTAGCTTTTTCACAAATTGGAAGGCCCTCGTCGACGTGGAGAAGTTGTTAGAACAAGAAAGTTACTCGTTGTTACAATATGGAGCCTAGCCGAGAGTTGGAAGCTAGTGGAAGAGGTGAGGTTTTATCCTTTCTTGCATGTTTTATGGGTGATGTGTGCATGTTGTGGTACGTAGAAAAGGATGGAATTCATGAATATATGGATGTTAGTGTGTGTGTGTGTGTGGCCGTGTGTTGTGTGTGTTGTATGGAGATAGTGAACTAATTGTATATAGCTTGTTTGTATGTTGTTGTGATGTGTAGAAAATGATTGAAACTCATAAGGTGTTGGAGTTGAGGTTGGGCCGTGCATGTGTGTAGTGTGGAAAGAAAGTGAAGAACAAGTTTTATTTAGTGTGTTTTGGTTGTCGTCGTCATGAATGCAATGATGTAAATGAGAGCTTAATGTGCCAAGTTGGTGTTGTAATCGTTGATGGGCTGATTTAGAACATTAAGAAATTTTAATATAGTTTCATGAATTTGTGGAAGATAATGTTGTCAATGTGTGAATTGTTGGTATAGTTGATGAATTTGAAAGGAAGAAATGTGTTGTTGATATTCCTTTGGGTTTGAAAGGTTTCGGGTTGCCTTATGTTTAGGTTGGGTTGTTTGGAATAATTTTGTGGATTGTTGGAAATGTTTTTGAATCGCGTTTGAAAGGTTTGAATTGTTATTTGAGTATGCGATCGTTGATATTAGTTTGGAAATATGTAGTTAAGTTGAATATAATTGGAATGTTGTCGAAGTATGTGGAAATGACTTGTTGGTGTTAGAATGCGTTTGAAATTACTTATTAATGTCGTTGGAATGGTTGTTGGTATTGTTGTTGAAGATTTGGCCGAGTTAAATTCTCGGGGGGCGTCCAAGTTATAGGGGAAGTGCTGCCCAAAATTTCGTAGAAAGAGTAATGGTTTG
Organism: Lycium ferocissimum; assembly: GCF_029784015.1. Classification (NCBI taxonomy): domain Eukaryota; kingdom Viridiplantae; phylum Streptophyta; class Magnoliopsida; order Solanales; family Solanaceae; genus Lycium; species Lycium ferocissimum. The sequence goes on from NW_026725352.1 coordinate 13,374, forward strand.
GAATTGGATCCTTTACTGGACTAATGTTCGATGCCTATTGATGTTGTTGTAGATTTTTGAGAAGACGAACTTACGTTGGATTAGCTTAGGAAGCAAGCCAGGTATGTGAAGCTTACCCTTCTTTTCTTTTTGGCATGTCTTAGACGAAATTAAGGTATGACATAATTTGTGCCTCGGGGTAATTCCATTCGTAAATGTCAAGTATGTTTGTGAATCGTATTTGCTTGATGTTGGCATCCTTAGTATGGTCAGGCTGTGGTTTGTATGTCTTTGATATGGTTGAGTTTGAAATATTGTGTAAGCGATTCGTATAAGTTTCTTGATGTTCGTATCTTTGACGTAGTTGAGTTATGACCCTTATGTCTTTTATAGGATTAAACTTTCAAGGTTTCAAAAGAGTTCTATTTTCAAAAGAATCTTGTTTTCAAAGGAGACTTGTTCTTAAACGACTTCGAAACTACGAACGTCCGTAACTTTTGCATACGACCTCGAAACGCCCCAAAACATAATATATAAGTTCATAAGACATCACTCTCCCCTACCCCTCGTAGTCGGGCTCGGACGGGGGTCGGCACCCGTCCGTGGGGCCCGCGGCCTTTCTATGCTACTGTTATGGATTTTTCGGAAAATTTAACATTTTCTTCACTATGACTATTTATTTATGTATTTGTCGAGTTGGAAATAAGGATTTTATGCCCATGATTTTGATACATAATTGTGGTTTCTAAAGTTCGGTTTGACATGCCCCGAGCGAGATTCGGGAGAAAACTAGTTTTGACTATGGTTTTGGACTTTCAAAAAAAAGAGGGTTCGTTTTGATTATTCGGTTGAGTCTGTGATGATGTCTGATATGCGTGTGGTTACTTACGATCTGTTCGTGCGTTTTGTATTACCTCTTTCACCGGATCCCGGGCCGGTATATGATCGTGCGCACTATGATATACTCTGGAGTTATGCTGTGTTACGGTTCCCGAGACCTCGCCATAGGGCCGGGTTCCGTTTATGAAGTTATGCTGTGATATGGCTTATGATGTGTTGTGATGATGTGTTGTGTTCGGGGATACGGAGATTTGAAATCTTCTGGAGTTATCTTGTGTTGTGGCGCCAGATAGGGTGGCGACCACGTTCGTCCACGGGTCTATGGACCGCATTTGATATGTGATGAGTTTGTTCCCCGATGATGAGTTTGATCACCGATGATGAGGCAGATCCCACATCGGTTACTGTCATTCCATATGACAGATTACGATGCGTTCGGTATGAGTATGCATGATTTGTGTGTCGGATGTAAGTACTTAGATAGTTGGGTTATTACGACTTCACTTTCTGTACTTCCTACTTTAGTTATGACCTCGTTTGATGTATGCTATGCTTTACATGCTCGGTACATATTTCGTACTGACCCCCTTTCTTCGGGGGCTGCGTTTCATGCCACGTGTGTACCCACGGATGAGTCGGTGATGCTAGCGAGAAGATGCTCCAAACTGGATTGGCGAGCTCCATTTCTCCGGAGGCCGCCGAGTCGAGTGCTTTGTATGGTGTTCGAGGTAATGATAGAGACTTTGCAGTACGTTGTCGAGTGTATGATATGTCGGGTCTGTTTGTAGCGGCTATGTGCCGGTGTGTTTGTATGCATTATGCTACCGATGTGTTTGGCAAGCGGCTATATAAGCCGAAGTTCTGTTATGCCTTGCAATATAGTTTTCATACGATTGCAGATTTTATTTGGTTTGGAAAAAAAAAAAACGAAAGGCATGTTTGTATTCTGAAAAATTTTCATATCGTGTGTATGTTATGTTTCGTGGGCCCGGTGTGGTCATGAGTGTTACGTTAGTCGCCGGGTTCGCTCGGCCCTAGGTAAGGGTCGGGTGCCCATCATACCCTACCGGAAATGGGGTGTGACAAAGTGGTATCGAGCGGTTCGTCCTAGGGGTTGTACGCAGTCGTGTCCAGTAGAGTCTTGTTTATGGTGTGTTGCGCGCCACATTTATAAACAGGAGGCTACGGGGCATTTAGGATGGTTACTCTTCTTTCATATCTGAGATCGTGCCATAGAGCCAAGTCATAGGAGATGAGACTCCTTACCCCGATTTGTGATTGCAGTTGATGAATGACGATAGAAGGAAGCGATTGATGATGTTGGAAGTCACGAAGTACGCAGGTAAGCAAAAGTATGAAGATGTATGTTGGGAAAGATATTGAAGTTGCGATCAAGGTACGAGTTGAAGCCTAAAGGGGGAAAGTAAACAAGAAAGGGTAACGAGTGCTGTTTGAGTTGGGCATACGAGGTAAGTTTACCATTTTCGTACTGTTGTTGATGTTGGGAGCCCTGTGAGGCTGTGATATGATATAATATGCATATATGTATGTTGGCCCTGTGAGGCATTGTTGGTATTTCCTGCGTGCAGGTTTTGAGGTAGTAAGAAATATAGAGGAAACTCTGCCGAAATTTTTCCAGAAATGGAAAGAGAACAAGATGTGTGTTTGTAATACGACTTGAAAGGTCGTGCCGATAGTAAGAGTGAGATTAAGACAAGAGTAAGAAGGAAAAGTTTAACTTTCGAGATCCTTAGGATGTTTTATGAGACTAGTTGAACATTCGAGGACGAATGTTCTAAAGGGGGAAAGGATGTTACACCCCGTACTTTGTACGTTGGAATATTCTAAGTTGGTTGCGACGAGTTATGGATAAGACTTTTAATTTTCAGTTTTGTTGATTTTGTTTTAATGCATAAGTCGCATATTTATCTTTTGTGGGTATGAAGTGTTAAGGGTAAGATTGGAATAAGGAAAAATTAGAGAATGAAAGTTGGAAGAATTTTGGGACCAAAAGATGAATTAGGAAAAGTTGGCCATTATTTGAAAATGGCCATGTGTGGCCGGCCATGTGTGTGTGTGTGGGGGCCATAGGGCCATGTGTTTAAATTATATATGTAGTCCAAGATGATTAAGTTCATCATTTTCATCATTTTCACTCTAGAGTTTTCAAGAGAGTTCAAGAAAGATAGAAGAAAAGAGGGAGAGAGAGTCGGCCACCGTCGTCGAACAGACCCTATGGGGATTGACCATGGAAAAATAATTCCTCCTAGCTTTTTCACAAATTGGAAGGCCCTCCTCGACGTGGAGAAGTTGTTAGAACAAGAAAGTTACTCGTTGTTACAATATGGAGCCTAGCCGAGAGTTGGAAGCTAGTGGAAGAGGTGAGGTTTTATTGTCACACCCCAAACTTCATCAGGGCGTGACGGGCACCCGACTCCCATCAGAGTCGAGCGAACCCTTAAACGTCGACTCAAAATTTTTTTTTTGAAATAGTAAACTGAAATACTAAAGTTAACATGCAACATAAAAACATCTCAAGCATAATATATATATGTACACGACGTAGAATAAGGCGAGCAAAAGGGGCCTCCGCCATTTCTGTACACAAAATAACGGCCGACAAGGCCAAACAACCCCCGACTCCCACACCGTTCGAGACTTCTAAAGAGTATGACGCCAATATATACACAAAATTATACCAAAAAAACAGGAACGACCTCGGAGCAAGTGGAGTGTCATCGACTCTCAATACCGGCCTTCCCTAAGCGGTGAGTCATAGGGTCGCGTCCCCGAACCTGCGGGCATGAAACGCAGCCCCCCGAGGAAAGGGGGTCATACGGAATATGTACTGAATATGTAAAGCATCAACGAAGCAAGGAGTAGGAAAGTACAACGAAGCAAGTTTAGGTTACCCGACATGAATTAAATATTTAAATAAAACAGTCCCTTCGGACGGCCGCTTCCGGCACAATAATAATGATGGCCCCCCCTTCGGGCATTGCCGCTTCCGGCATAATGATAATAATAATAATAATAATAGTAATAATAATAATAATAACAATCCCCTTCGGGTGTGTCGGTCCAGCATACGTCTATCCTGGCCCCATCGGACATGCTGGTTCCGACGTAAAATGATGGCCCCTTCGGGCATGCCGGTCCAACATACGTCTATCCTGGCCCCATCGGACATGCGGCCCCGACATTCCTAAGCCCCTTCGGGCACGCCACTCGTGACATACGGCTATCCTGGCCCCATCGGACATGCCACTCGTGACGTACTACTAAACCTAGCCCCTTCGGGCATAATGATAAAAATAAGATACCGCACCCCCTTCGGAGTGGTTTAAAAAAAGTTTAAGTAATAAAATCTCACCCCCATCGGGGTGGTTTGAAAAGTTTAAATAATAAAATCTCACCCCCATCGGAGTGGTTTTGTACGCGCTCCCCTTCGGGCGGTTTTAGAAGATATGAATAATAAAATATCGCACTCCCTTCGGAGTGGTTTTGAAGAAAAGTCTTTTGTAAAAGTTCCAAGGCAATTCAATTACATTCCGCAAGTTACGGCCGTTTGAACATTTTTCCAACAAGTTGTAAGAATTCTAGTTCAATCGCACTTTTGAATGAATAGTGCTCAATTTCGAATCGAATTTCGATGAACGAGAATAACCCCGAGGCCCAAATTCAAGCCTAGTACACCTAGATCATGCCATGAAGAGGAAATAGAAGGCTTTACATACCTTACGGATGTCTTAAGCTTGCTTAAACTCAAGTTCCGTTTCGTCCGAACCTCGCAAATGGTCACTTTTACCAGTTACTATTCATGAGAGTTAGTATTTCAATCTTGGTTTCTATTTGGCTACCGAAATTTCATAAACACTTCCCCTATAAATACGACACCCCGAGATTCAACTCGGCTCAAAACAACCAACAACAACCCAACAACAACATCAATAATATCAACAATCACAATAGAACACACAACTAGTCTTCCTTTCTGCATAATGCATTCATTCTCATTCCAACTTCACACTTCCAACTTCATGTCAACGCTTTCATATTCATTTACTAATCCAAAACCATTCAAATATAATTCGGAGACATTTTATATCGTTATTACAAAATATTCACAAAATATACAATATATACAAACTTTCCATCAAATCATAATCCATCCAAAATTTCTAATTTCCAACATACATACCCTTAATATATTTCCATGTCCCAATTTCATCAACCATAATCATGATTCACATCTTTCTTCCACATTTACATAAAACTTTATGAACACACTAAATTTTCCATAATGACATACATGCAAATTTCAATGCCAATTCGAATCACTTATGGCTTATTTACGTCACAAATGTTATACAACACAACTAACAAACTAAATAAAATCAACTTCACCCCTCCTTCCCTCCAATATGGCTCACGGCCTCAACACACACACACACACCACACGGCCATGCATGCACACACCATAATTTTCATGATTTCCATCCAACTTCATGCACTCTAACATCCATAAATCGTTTATGACACAAAAGAAACAAGAAATCCTTACCTTTTTCTCCAAATTTCAACCCGCCGCAAACGTAGTTCTTTCGCTTAACCAATTATATCACGTTGAAGAGCGTCTTGCACTCGTCAAGAATTCAAGAAGATGAGATTTTTGGATGAAGATTGCAAAGCTAGAAATTTTTTTCTTTCCTTTTTCTCTTCTCCTCTCTCTCGGCCGAATGGCCCCTTTTTTTTCTCTCTTGATTTGTTTTGATTTTTCTTGAAGTTTCTTGATCTCACCTTCCTTAAGTAATTAACCACATGATTAATTATCATGGGTTTGGGCCAAGGCCACCTTATGGCCGGCCACTTCATGAATTTTGGGCCCAAATTTTCTCTTTTCATGAATTGGGCCCAATAAGCTAGAATCCTTATTTTGCAAATTCCCGAAACAAATTTCCGAGATTCCAATTTTGCCCTTGGCCTTCTCCGGTGTTTTCGCATTCAAGCTTCCATAACCGGCTCACACATGCTAAGAAAAATCAAAATATGGCCTTATTTCTTACAAGCAAAAATTATTCCAACTTTCCAAATGTGCAAAAATGCCGGATGTAACAAGTAACAAGCAAAGCAGTAGCATGGAATTGTCCTCCTAATGGTTGGTATAAGTGTAATACAGATGGGGCATACAAGAGCAGCACAGGTCAAAGTTCATCAGCATTTTGTATCAGGAATAGTGAAGGAAACTTAGTGCATGCTTGGGCAAGCATTATACCAGAAGCATCCTGTATTGTTGCTGAGGCAAGAGCAATTCTTGAGGGGGTAGAGTATTGTGTTGCAAATCATTTGTTTCCTCTGATAGTGGAAACAAACTCATTCTTGATGACAAAAGTATTGAATGATGAATGGGAGATACCTTGGAGGATTTGTATGATGGTGAATTTGATTCAGGATTGGAGAAATAAAGGAACCATAAAGATTGTCCATGTTCTCAGAGAAGGCAACAAATTGGTTGATTTTTTAACGAACATGGCTGTTCATTTTGCAGGTACTTTCCACATAGCAAATTATCAGGAACTTCCATCAGAGGCTAAAGGAATTCTAAATGCTGATAAACATAGTGTGTCTAGCTTCTGATTCAAGAAACAGCACGTTAGAGAACCAGATTGAACTATAAATGATTTAGAAAATGCATGATCACTGATATCATGCATGCAACAGATAACAATCTGGCTGGAAATTATTGTCATCAGCTCATATCTATAAACTTAGTTGCTAGTGTAGTTCTATCTAATGTGTGGTATCAACTTTCAGTTCAGCCTATTGGAAGAACTTCATTAGCAGCCTAGAATATGGCATGTTAGCTGATTTTCACACACCCCTGGACGGACAAAGAAGTATTCAGAAACTACACTTGACACTGAGATTGACTAACACAGCCTAATCCATGTTAGAAGGATTCTTCTGTTGGTATAATGATTCCATAACCACCTGGTGAGAGCTTTGAGGTGATTTGAGATGGCATCAGACCAAGAAGCTGGATTAGCTTAAATGAGAATTAAGTCAATACTAGTGTTTTGATTAATGTTTCTAGTCTATTGTGAGGCACTTTTGGCCTTTCTTTGCTTTTTCTTTTTTGCTTCTATACAGATTTTTCTTATGAATAAAACACAACCAGTCTCATGCTGGTTGCTTTGATTAAAAAAAAAAAAAGTAGTAGCACACAAATATATATATATATATATATATATATATTTAAAAATAACAATAATTAAGAATAGTAAATAAGCAAAACAAAAAAAAAATTGAAAATAGAAAATTTACTAGGATGATAAAAGTAGTTGGTAAGGGAAATAATAAGATACTATTACCCTCATATAATAATAGTTACTATTTTAATACTAGTAAAAAAAACGTAACTAATGAGATAGTTACTGAATGTTCACTACAAAAAAATATCCCTTAGTTTGTTTTACATTTAAGAACTAAAAGGAGAGAAAGAGGTAAGACTTATATGTTATTAAAATAGTAACAATAGTAGAACTAAAAACAGAAATAACTATAATAATAATAATAATAATAATAATAATAATAATAATAATAATAATAATAATAATAATAATAATAATAATAAGTTCTCAAATTAGTAATAAAATATTTAATCTGAAGTAGATGTATGCCAATCCTCGGCAACGGCGCCAATTTGGCGAAGCTAATTTGTATAAGGTTTTATGCTCGTACTTTGCCAAATTCTAGTATAGTTTATGATATTGTCCCGCAGAGATTGAAAAATCTATGCTATAGATTTGTAATATCTTTACTACTATTTGAGAGAATCAAATTGATGAAAGGTGAGTTATATTTTTTGAAATGAAAGTTATTTATATTAAAAACAAACTACTTCCAGAAAAATTATATTTAGAAAGTGTTGGAAATCGCTGAATTCACTTGATATATTATTATTATAAAATCTCAGTTTCTATGAACATTTCTCTAAATAATAATTGCTTATTGATAATACAATTATATTTTCCCACTAGGAAATAAATATTTAATTAATACTCCGTGAGGTTATGTTAATTAATTGGTTTAAAACTAGTGACGATTAAACTGAAATAGTCTCCTGCCTGAATTGTGCTAAAAATAGTAAAAACTTCATGAGAATATTTTTACTTCTAACCAATAATCTTGTCTACAACAATTCCTCTGTGAGAATTAAAATTGAGGCAAGCAAGATTATGTGCTTGGAATAATATGTTAATAAAAATTACTATCACTCTATTATTCTATTCATCTGTTATATATATATATATATATATATATATATATATATATATATATATATAATTTTGCTCTCGTGGAGAATTACAAAATTAATATAGTGATAACTTAGAAATAAAATATGTAGACGTGATAACAATGAATCTAAAACCATCATTCCAACACATTATGAAATGTAGATGAAAAGTGCAGGCCAAGAATGTAAACAACCGAAATAGTAGTATAAAATATATCAAGTTTCATCACTATCCCAACAAAAGGAAAAACTACTCCATGCTGGAGTTAATACTAATAATGGAAATATTCATGTCCATTAAATAAGAAAATAGAAAGAAATACTCAAGAAGAATAATTTCCCCTACTTAATTAAAATCAGGAACTAAAGTAATTCCAGTCTTGAAAAATTATTTTGAACTGAAAAGAAAATTACTCTCTAGAATGATTTAAAAGCCAAGTCCTCTCCTTTCCATTTATAGCCATAAGGTGACTTCATCATAACCGTTTTGCTTGTTGGTAACGGTTTTGTTATGATAACATGTTATGACTTCTCGTAACCGTTTTGCTTGTTGGTAATGGGTTTTGCATGAAAACATGTTATGAATTCTTGGTTTTGTTATAGAATGTCTTCCGTATTCTTTCAATGTCACTCTTGCTCCTTTTTTTTCCCGCTTTATTGTGTTTTTCTGTGATATCTTACTTGACCCTGTATTAATTCTTTCCTGCAATATTTTGTTAAAAATATTGAAAAATAATGATAATTTTTATGTTTCTGTAAGAATAATTATATAGTTATAATCCAACAAAATACTCTTATTAACAACCTCAGTTCTAGAATGAAATTTAACAGAAGCTTTGGAGCTGACACCGAGAGATCTTCCTTTGTTGTGTTTTTCTGTAATATCTTACTTGACCCTATATTAATTCTTTCCTGCAATATTTGTTAAAAATATGGAAAAATAATGATAATTTTTATGTTTTTGTAAGAATAATTATATATTTATAATCCAACAAAATACACTTATCAACAAGCTCAGTTCTAGAATGAAATTTAACAGAAGCTTTGGAGCTGACACCGAGAGATCTTCGGATGCTAATGAAATCTCGAACATATCTCAAATCAACCTTAGTCTTTCCTTTCCTTCAAGCCTCGTGATAATGGAAGTCTAATTATATTTGAAATATGCAATTAGAATAAAAAAGAAGCATCAATCAAATCCTACTTCTATTCAAGACCCAAATCCCCAACATATGGAATGGGTTCTATGAACTAGAAGGACAAAATTAGGAATCTATAGGCCTCAACATGAAATTAACACTGTAGGTGATCAATTCCCATCAATAACAAGCTAGAACAATCAACAATTCACTTAATTTCGGATTCTAGGTAAAACCCCCAAATTTGGGTATTAACCCTAACTTCCAATTCCATAATTTATCCCCTAATTAGGAATACATCATGCAACAATAGATTTTAATCATCAATCCCATGCTTAATAAAGCTAACCCAATCAATAAATCAAGATTACAAAGCCTAGAAAGAAGAACTCATTGAACCCTCTTTTAATTCTTAAACTCTTAGTGAACTAGCATGATAATGGAATCCTAAAGTGATAATGAAATCATGGAATGGAAAGGAAAGAAAAGGGACTCACCCCCAAGATTTACCCTAAAGAAATGCCTTGAAATGCTCCCAATTACTCAGTTTTCGGAATAGTAATCACTACTAAAAAACTGCTAAAAATTGACTGATAAAAAATAGACGGACTGCGTCGCTTTGAAAAACCAACGCAGTGCGCGAGTTTTTTGCATTTCTAATTTTTTTTAATTAGAAAATCGACAGACGACGTCGGGCTTTTTTACAGAATTTTGAAATTATATTTCCGCCAATTTTTTATTTTTACAAAAACCGACATCCCACATCGGTTTTATTAAAAAAAAACCAATAATTAATACAAAACCGACGGACAACGTCAGTTTTAGTTTTAAAAATATTTTAAATAATTTACAGTTCATTTTGTTTTTTAAAAAAATTAATAAATGAATATATTTTTTTAGGAAACCGATGGACGGGGTCAGTCTTTAATTTCTTTTTTGGTCAAAAGCTGGTCAACTTTAAAAAAAAAATCGATGAACAAGGTCAGTTTTGTCCGTCGGTTTTTTAAACAAAATACCCTTACGGGTTTTCCACTTCATTTTGCCCTTCTTCCCAAACAAAACACACCATTCCTCTAAAACCATACCCGCCGCCCACCCCTCCACCGGCACCCCCGCCGCCCGCCCCCACCCCCCCGCGCGCGCGTAGCCCACCCCCACCTACCCCAGGCCCATTTTTAACTTAGTAAATTGAGGTTAGTTTCTTTTAAATTATGGCTTTTAAACTTCTTTCAATTTTAGTTTTATTTGTAGATTTTAGGCCTAATGTTAGTCTACTTAGCTTTGTTAAACATCATTTGTAATGTCATTAGTGTTGAATTTGTGAAAAAATGTAAACATTATTTGACTAGTTTACTTTTCATTTTTTTTTTGTTGCTTGAGATTGTGCTATATTTTATGTTCATTGTCAATGTATTTTTGTTAGCTTAGTTATCATTGTTTATAATATTATTGATGTTGAATATGTGCAAAAATGTATACTTTAGTTATTTGACTTTTTTTTTTTTGTTGGATTGTGCTTTTTGTTAGAATACATAAGTTATTAGAATTTTTGACTATTTTTTTTTTTGTTGGATTGTACTTTTTGCTAGAATCCATAAGTTATTAGAATTGTTATTGAGCATTCAAAATTAGAATTGGCTGAGATTGTGCTTTTCAAAGTTAGAATTGTTAAGTTATAGTATTTCTATAACCTCAAAACTAAAATGTAGACTTTATTTCACTAGATTTACTTTTCAATTTTTAGAATTGGTTGGGATTGTACTTTTCAAAGTTATATTAAAGTTAGAATCCATAAGTTATTAAAGCTAGAATTGTTATTGAGCATTAAAAATTAGAATTTGTTAGGATTGTACTTTTCAAGGTTAGAATTGTTAAGTTACAATATTTCTGTAACCTCAAAACTAAAATATAGACTTTATTTGACTAGATTTACTTTTCAATTTTTAGAATTAAAGTTAGAATCCATAAGTTATAAAAGTTAGAATTGTTATTGAGAATTCAAAGTTAGAATTGGTTGGGCTTGTGCTTTTCAAAGTTATATTAAAGTTAGAATCCATAAGTTATTAAAGTTAGAATTGTTATTGAGAATTCAAAGTTAGAATTGGTAGGTATTGTGCTTTCTTAAATTATTGGTGTTAAATTTGTGAAAAAATGTAAACTTCATTTGACTGGTTTAATATATACATATATATATATATACTTGCGATTGTGCTATTTTTTTATGTTCATTGTTAATGTATTTGTGTTAGCTTAGTTAGAATTGGTTGAGATTGTGCTTTTCCAAGTAATATTAAAGTTAGAATACATAAGTTATTAAAGTTAGAATTGTTATCGAGAGTTCAAAGTTAGAAGTGGTTGGGATTATGCTATTCAAGGTTAGAATTGTTAAATTATAATATTTCTATAACCTCTAAACTAAAATGTAGACTTTATTATATTTGACTAGATTTACTTTTCAATTTTTAGAATTAAAGTTAGAATCAATAAGTTATTAAAGTTAGAATTGTTATTGAGAATTCAAAGTTAGAATTAATTGAGATTGTGTTTCCTTAAGTTATATTTTAAGTTAGAATTCTTAAGTTATAATATATTTCTACAACCTCAATAATTTGTGGGTATATTTTTGTAGATGGATCGTATGTGGATGTATAATATGAATAATAGTGATCGTGTGGGTGTCCACGATGAATTTGTTAAAGGTGTTGATGGGTTTATCACACATAGGCCCAAGGAACAACTTAGGAAATTAGCTGAGACTGAGGCAAAAAGAGTTGAGGAAAGTAACTTCATGAAAGCGAACCTTGAATCGCTCAAGGCACAAGTTAAAAGCCACATTGCATGTGGACCATTTGGTGTACCCCCCATCTCCCCCCCCCCCCCCCCCCGCCCCCCCCCGACCCGAAGATGATGATACGGATGATGATGATGGTGATTACGTAGCCCGGACACCAAATGATCAGTTGTAGTAGTTTGGATTTCATAATGGACTTATGTTTTATGGACTTATGTTAAAACTATGTAGAACTAGTTAATGGTACTTTTGGTTGGACATCTAAATTTTTTTAACTTTGAAGGTCTATTTGGATCGTATTTGATGTGTTTAGATAGGGTTTGATGTGTTTTATTGTTACTTAGGGTGATTTTATGTGTTGTAGCTCTTTTGAATTGAGAAAGCTTTTGTGCGGTTTTTGTGTGGGTGTGTTAGAAAATGCAAAAATTGCATGCGAAATTTTCGAAAAATAATCGATCCATCAATTTTACGGAATTAATTCTGTAAATTTTCTAGAATACCGACGCATTGTGTCGGTTTTATTTAAAATAAAAAAAGTTAAATAATGCGTCGGTTTTTCATAAAATTTATATTATTTCTATTTAAAATAAAAAAAATAGAAATTAAAAAAATTGACGAACTGCGTAAGCGACGCAGTCCGCAAAAATCGATGCGGTCCGTCGGTTTTCAAAAAGCGACGCTATGAAAACCGACGGACCGTAATGGGTCAGTTACCCGTCATTTTCATTGAAAAAACCGACACAGGCCGTCGATTTTTGAAAGTTTTTTAGTAGTGAATGAATGAGGAACTTAGGGCTTTTAACAATTCATTTAATGAAATTAACTGCCCGTCACCCGCTTTCATGGCCAACATACCGCTTCGGCAGTCCCATGACCGCTACAGTGATCCTGCCCAAATCACGTAGGACGCTTCAGTGGCAGGGTAGGGTAACCGCTAAAGCGGTACCGCTACCCTTGATCTTGGTGCTGCCAAAGTGGGCACCAGGCGCCAGAAATCCCATGTTTTCACAATCTCAACCCGAAATCCCGAGTATTACCCGAGGCCATCTGCTCACATACCATATATGCAAACATACACAAAAACCACGCTATGAACGCACTCGTGGCCTCGGAATTCCTAATGAAAGTCTCGTTGATCGAGTCAACCCTCGATACCTCAACATCAACTTCCCAACCCAAGTCCCAAAATACTGCCGAGTGCATTGGGAATCGAACCAAATATATAGATAAGTTATAAAAGACCATCTGGACCTCTCGAAGTTGACGGATTTTCAAAAAAGGTCCATTTACCCAAGAGTCAACTTTGAGTCAACTCTTTTTCGCTTAAAGCCCAATTTTCCCAAAAAGTCACCCAAATCATATCCAAACACCTTGGGAAGCATGCCAACGGTCCTGCCAGGTCAAATGTGAGTAAAAAAAGTTTGGGGAAGGGTCCAAAGTATCGAAAGGACTATAACGACCAAACGGGTCATTACATCGGATCGTGCGGGCACCTACCCAATCCCACCTGGTAGGCGAACCCTTCCCTAGACTGGTACAAGAGCTTCTAAGATTTACAACTTAGATAGAATTACAATACAACCGATATACAACCTCTGTTCTAGAATGAAATTTAACAGTAGCTTTGGAGTAGACACCAAGAGATCTTCGGAAGCTAATGAAATCTCGAACATAACCTGTGACAACTCTACACCCTAATTAGGGTGTAACAAGAGTAGTGTCAGTACAACACACGTACTGGTAAGTATTGTAGGCCGACAATGATTAGGAAAACAAATAAACAAATAAAGATCAACATATAAGAATGATAGGAAATCAAACTAGCTTACTAGACATAATAAGATAATGGTCCACAACAAACAGTTATAAACTTAGCAATGGTCTCAGATCCTGGACCTAGATACAACCTTCTAATCCTCAGTGCTTTAGTTTTCTAAATGCAGACTCATGCACACGTAACCTATCTCAAATCATCTAATGGAATAGTCTTACTTTATTCTGTTCACATTCTAAGTCATACCTCTAATCCTTACTACAAGTCTTTCTTTTCAAGAACTCTACCACGTAACTGGACAATCTTTTGATGAGCAATTCACAACTAAGGAGCAGACAATAAAGAAGTCAACAAATGTAAATGCAATACACATGCATGGGAATTTATGCAATGCAATGGCTAAATCACCGACCGTACGCACATGCTACAGACGGATATCCTCCACGTCTTGATAGTCATGACCCATGGGGGACCCGCAAAGTTCATGTACTAGTAAATCCGTACATAGCCCAGAGATGAATTCCACAACACCAGCCACTACACACACAGCCCAGAGGTGGCTTCCAGGTCACTAGCCATTCCGCACACAGCCCAGAGATGGCTACTATATCAAATCTGTCCATAATCTCGTATGTTCCCTTCTCACTTATCATCACCAATACCAATCATAGTTCATATCAATGTATCATGCAAAATGAGTATGAATGCAATGCATATTATCAATCTCAAATGTAATCATATCAAATCTCAATCGTGCCTCGGCATGAGCACATATCACAATATCCATACCTCACTAATTGTGAAAAGGGCTGGAAATGTGATTTAAACAACTCTTTTTCATTTTGTGTGGTCCGTCAACTTTTATATTATCTATGTGTGTTTCTTCCTTATTTTACTTTCTGTACCTAATTTCTAAAGATAGTTATTCATCCCAAGGGCATGTATTCAAACTTTTGTTAGTGCTCTTGTACGACTTAGATCAGATTTTGGGGATATGTACTGTCGGCTTTCTAGTATTTATGTTATTGAGACTGAAAGATAAACTTGTTGTTAATTATTTATCTTTATTACTTAAGGATTTAATCTAACTAATTAGGGATGTTCACTTAGCGGTAGGAAGGTGTCGACTTCATGACCGTGATTTAGGTCATGACAAGTTAGTGTCAGAGCTCCTAGGTTCATCGATCTAATGAGTACAAAAAGCAATGTCTAGTAGAATCTCATGGATTGGTACGTAGACGTTCGTAACCATCCCCGAGACGCTATGGGAGATTTAGGAAATCTCGACTTCTTTCTCTTTTTTGTGCTAGTTCCTTCCAATTGGTATCTAGTTCATTCTTTTTGTGCGAGTTTGTTCAGATTGGTATCTTAACCTCATTCTTCTATTCTCCCTCAGATAGTGAGAAAAGCAATCGGCTGATATTGGAGGCCAATAGCCCGCACCCTCACTCGCCGCTACGGCCGTTGCATGTGAACAAGGCAAAGGATGTGGAAAGGGCAGAGGTAGAGGCCGTGCAACTATACTAGCTAGGGGCTGAGTGCCAGTACCTGCTAAGGACCTATTAGGGATGTGCACTACAAATCTTGAGGATATTCTGGATGAGTCGATTCCGACTGAGGAAGTTGGACTTGCACAGGTACAACCTAGTTTGGTTGCTACTTCTGACCTTCAGAAGGCCTTATTTTGCGTGTTAGGTTATTTTGATAGTATGACCCAGGTGGGCATGTTACCGACTGCTACAAACGGTGCTTAGACTAGAGTGGGAGCTCAGACTCCCGAAGGTTGCTATAGGATTTTAGACTCGGGGAGCAAAGCAGGCTGCCCTTGTGGCTTCCCGTGTTGATGCGATTCCATTGGTTGATTTTTCCCTTTGGCTTGTTCTTTGGGCCAGTGATGTCCCATAAGGAGCATAAACTGTTTGAGAGATTCACCAAGATGTTCCCTCCTTTATTCCATGGCATCCCAGAGGAGGATGCGTATGAGTTCATTATTTGCTATCATGAGAGGCTTCACCAGCTGGGGGTAGTAAAGTCGCACGGAGTTGACTACACTGCTATTCAGTTAGTTGGGGACGCCAAGCTGTGGTAGTGATCTTATATGGAGTGTCGATCGGCTGAGTCGCCATCTTTGTCATAGACTTAGTTTTATCAAGTATTCTTAGAGAAGTACGTCCCCGCAGTGTGAGAGAAAGGAGGAGGGACGAGTTCCTGGACTTGGAGCAGAGGAGTATTTCTGTTACAGAGTATGACGCAAGATTTCATGTCTTGGCCCGTTATGCAGTGGCGTTACTTCTCGCTGAGTCTGAGAGGGTGAGATAGTTCGTGAAGGGTTTGACCCTTCCACTTCGATTGGCGACTTTATAGGTAGTGGCCTCTGGGGCTACGTTTCAGACAGTAGTGGACCATGCAAGAGAGGTTGAGTATGTGAGGGGTAAGGCGCATATGGGAGGTAGGGAAAAGAGGGACCGCAAATTTTATAGCTTCGGTGGTCCTTCTAGAGGTGGGGGTCACTATGGCAAGAGTCATTATCATCATTCCAGTCACCCTATCTAGTCATCACTTCAGACTTCAGCAGGTGGTTCTTCAGGCCAAGTGGGTACAGTTCCTGACAGACATCTCGAGGTTCTTACTCTTGGTACTCGGATAGTAGAGGATATTCCCATTCTTCTGTGTCCGTTCAGTAGCCCATGTCGGGCAAGTCTTGGTAAGAGTCTTGGGAACCAAGGCATTTCAAGAGGAAGTGTCCCAGACTTAGACAAAGTGGAGCCCAGCAGATTTCCCAATTTCAGGCATCTAGGCCCCCAGCACCACTAGCTAGAGGAGGTGGACATTCTGGTAGAGGTGGTTCATAGTCTGGCAGGGGTAGTCATTCGTCGGGTAGGGGTAGTTCCTAGTCAGCGAGGGGTGGAGTTTAGGCAGGCCGTGGTGGTCGTAGAGGCACATAGTCCGAGGGCAAACGTGCCCATTTCTATGCTTTTCCTAGTAGGCCAGAGGTACGAGGCTTCTGATGCTATCATCACATGTATTATTTCGGTTTGTCACCAATCGGCTTCAATCTTATTTGATCTGGGTTCTACTTTCTTATCTGTGTCACTTAATTCTATATGGGTCTGGATATGCTTTATGATTTTCTTGATGTACCTATTCGTGTCTACTCCTGTTGGCGATTCTGTAATAGTAGATCGGGTCTATAGGTCTTGCGTGGTTACATTTATAGGGTACGACATTTGGGTAGATTTGGTTATCTTGGATATGGTGGACTTTGATACTATTTTGGATATGGACCGGTTGTCTCCGTATCATGTGATTTTGGACTGTCACCCCAAGTCAGTCACGTTGGCTATGTTAGGTTTTCTGTGATTAGAGTGGAAGGGTACTTCTAGGCCTACGCCTAAGAAGATCGTATTGTTTCTTCGGGCGAAAAAGTTGGTAGACAAGGGGTGTTTGGCTTATTTTGCACATATTCTGGATACTAGTGTGGGTACTCCTACCTTTGAGTCAGTGCCGGTAGTAAGAGAGTTTCTGATGTTTTTTCCTACAGACTTTCGTGGTATGGCACCTGATCAAGACAATGATTTCTGCATCGATTTTGAGCCAGACACTATTTCTATTCCACCATATCGGATGGCGCTAGCCTAGTTGAGGGAATTGAAGGAATAATTGGAGGACTTCTTGAGCAAGGGTTTCATCAGGCGGAGTGTTTCTTCGTGGGGTGCTCCCCTGTTGTTGGTGAAGAAAAAGTATGGCACTATGCGGATGTGTATTGATTATCGACAATTGGAGAAGGTTACAATCAGGAACAAGTATCTAATACCCCACATTGATGACTTGTTTGATCAGCTCCAAGTGCATCAGTCTTCTATAAGATCGATTTGAGGTCAGGTTATCATCAGTTGAAGATTAGAGAGGAGGATATTTTGAAGACAGTTTTCAGGACCCACTCTAGTCAGTATGAGTTCTTGGCGATGTCTTTTGGGCTTACCAATGCCCCATCAGCTTTTATGGATTTGATGAATGGGGTTTTCAAGCCCTATTTTGTTTCCTTCGTCATTGTGTTCAACAATGACATCTTGGTTTACTCTCGTAGTACGGAGGATCATAAGAAGCATTTAAGGATCATGCTTAGGTTGTTGAGGGAGAATGAATTGTATGCCAATTTTTCAAAGTGTGAGTTTTGGCTTAGCTTGGTGGCATTCTTGGGGCATATAGTTTCTAGTGATGGTATTATGGTAGCTACTAAGATGATTGAGGCAGTTTAAGATTGGGCCAGGCCTACTTCTGTGACTGAGATTAGAAGTTTCGTAGGCGTCGCGAGTTACTATCGTCGGTTCGTGAAGGGTTTTCATTCTATTGCTTCCCATTTGACCAGGTTGACTCAGAAGAATATACCTTTTTAGTGGTTAGATGAGTGCGAGGATAGCTTCCAAAAGCTCAAGTCTTTATTGACCTCACCCCCAATTTTGGCTTTACCAGTGGAAGGGAAGGATTTCTTTGTCTAGTGTGATGCTTCGCAGATTGTTCTATATTGTGTGTTGATGTAAGAAGGAAAGGTTATAGCATATGCTTCGAGACAAATAGAGGTTCATGAGAAAAACTACCACACTCATGACTTGGAGTTGGGAGCAGTAGTGTTTGCTCTGAAGATTTGGAGGCATTCTCTTTATGGTGTCCATTGTGAGATCTTTACGGACCATCATGATCTTCAGCATGTGTTCAATCAGAGGGACTTGAATTCGAGGCAGGGTAGATAGATGGAGTTACTCAAGGATTATGACATTACCATTCTTTATTATCTGGGCAAGGCTAATGTGGTAGCGTATGCATTAAACCGAAAGGCGGTGAGTATGGGTAATTTTGCAAGTTTTATCGCCGAGGAGCGTTCTTTAGCTATAGAGGTTCAGTCATTGGCTAATAGTATGGTGATGCTTGATATTTCAGATCCGATCAAGGTTCTGGCTTATGTGGAGGTGAGGTCGTGGCTTTTGGAGCAGATTAAGGCCCAGCAGTTTGAGGATGTGAAGTTGTGCAAGATTCGAGATAAGGTGTTGAGGGGAAAGGCCAGGGAAGCTATTTTTGATGATGAAGGAGTTTTGAGGATTAAGGGATGAGTTTGTGTTCCTCGAGTTGGTGGTTTGACTAGATTGATTATGGAGGAGGCTCACAGTTCTAGATAATCTATCCATCTAGGTACTACGAAGATGTATCGTGATTTGAGGCAGCATTATTGGTGGTGTAGGATGAAGAGGGAAATAGTGGAGTTCGTATCTCAGTGTTTGAATTATCATCAGGTTAAGTATGAACATCAGAGACCGGGGGGTGTGACTCAGAGGATGCCTATATCGGAGTGAAAATGGGAGAGGATTTCCATGGACTTCATGGTAGGGCTACCAAAGACTTTGGGAAAGTTTGATGCTATTTGGGTTATCGTGGCAGGTTGACTAAGTTCGCACATTTCATTCCGGTTTAGACTACCTACAATTTGGAGAATTTGGCAAAGATCTACATTTGAGAGATTGTGCGGTTGCACGGGGTGCCTATATCCATCATTTCATACCGAGGCACTTAGTTCACCTCTCATTTTTGGAGGACCTTGCAGAAGGAAAAGGGGACTCAGTTGGATCTCAGTACAACATTTCACTGGCAGATGGATGGTCAGTACGAGCGGACTATTCAGGTTTTAGAGGATATGCTGTGGCCATGTGTGATCGACTTTAGTAGTCATTAGGACCAGTTTGTTCCCGTTACACCTCGGAAAAATTTTTCATTGTTGCACAGTGAATAGACTAGCGAAGAGTATGGAGTATATGGTGTCTCAATAAGTAAGACATAGCATTTGACGAACTTAAGTAAGATTTCCAAAAACATTCGATGTTAGACGAGAAAGATTGCCAAGAGAAGGTGAGGCTTACGATAAGTATCGGAAAGAATTTATGAGTAACGAGTTAATGGTGACTTAAAGATATTTTGGAGAAGAGTTATAACGTCCCTTAGATTGGTATTGAGGTGTTAGACAAGTGCCAAGAAGGTTCCATAAGGATTGGAGATCAAACGAGTCGACGAGAACAAGTTCGGGATCACTGGACATTATACGGCCAGACATACTGGCCGTATAAAATTCACGGACCGTATGTCCAGTCATAGGTTCAGCTCACAATGGCACACCTCATCGGACTAAACATACGGCCGCTTGAAAAAATATACGGACCGTATGTTGGTCCGTATGTTCGGGTCGGGACGATTTGTGTATTTAATAAAGGATCCAAGTTTCATTTATTTCATTTCACCTTTCACTCCCCTTCTCTCTAAAACATCTCTCCACATTTCTCCCATAAGATTTCAAGAGAAATTAGTTTTCAACTTCATCAAACCAAGTGAATCAAGTATAAGAACCCATTAAAGTTCATCCAAAGCAAGAAATCCAAGTGAAGGAAAAACTAGGGTTTTGCTCAAGTGAGGTATTTGCACCCGAGGTTCATTTTGACACCTTCTAAGGTAAGTTTTATGATGTTTTCATGTTGTTTAAAGTATTTAGAAGTTGAAACACTTGGATTGCAAACGAATATAAGAAATGGGTCATGAATGTACAATAGTGCAACTTTTGAATAGATGTTTGGAATTAGTTATGATTCTTGATACATTATGAATATGACCATGTTATAAATGATATTGAGAGTATGGAAATCGACATTGTATGTGAATAAACGTATTGTCGAGATATGTCTATGGTTATGGATGAAGTGGAGTGAATGGTGAAGTAAGAGTAATGTAGTTGACTAAAGGCTATTGTGATGATATTGTGAATGTTATTATTGATGTTTAGGAGTTGATATATGATATGAGGGAAGTCGTATAAATAAAGAAGATGCTGTCCGATTTTCTCTACAATTAGTCATGAATGCTAAGCTATCCATTATCTAATATGTGTATGCACTTCAATGAAGGTAGAACGTGAGCCTCAAAGAAGAACGTACAAGTGATAGAATAGTTGCATGGAAAGGTATGTAAGACTAACCCTTCTTTCATAAGGCATGGTTCTTTGGCCAAATATTTATCCTTCTATGAGTCTACGATATTCTCCAATGATCCTATCTCTAGAAGCTACTAAGCTTATAATGCTCAAATGATACGATTGTACTAAGTCTCTAATACGACAAGTAATCCTCTAAAGATAGGATGTAATGAATGACGATAGTAAAAAGTTAAAGATAAATATGAGCTTATATGTATGTGTGCCATGAGAGGTTATTGTGAACCCCGAGCTTATATGGCCGGGTAGAATATAGTGAATATGTATATATGTATATCTATATATGATGATGCGCGCGCACTACCGCCAGCTTGGGTACGGATAACACTAAGCCTTGGTAGGGTATGTATGTATGACATCGAGCCTTGGTAGGGCCAGGTATGTGAAACACCGAACCTTCGTGGTCGGGTATGCTATATAAATGCTATGTATATGACATCAATATGAGTACGAATATGCTATGTATATGACATCAATATGAGTACGAATATGCTATGTATATGACATCAATATGAGTGCGAATATGTTAAAAATATGTAAATGCCAAGTAAAGGCTATGTATATGCTATGTATACGATATGAACATGAGTATGAAAGGAAATATGAATACGAATGTGAATATGGATACGAAAGGTAAATGAGTACGGATATGGATGTATGCATGCGAATACGCAATGGAAATGGAACGTCCCAATGGAAAGTAAGTAAGTGCTATGACGATGATGCTATTATCTCCCATCTTATGCTGTTTCATATGATATCTATTATGCTTTCACATTGATATTGATCATGCTTTACATACTCAAGAGACATTCTTCGTACTAACGTCCTTGTTTGTGGACGCTCGCGTCATTCCACAGTGGTTGGAGACAGACTTGATCTATAGCTAGATTTCTCGTGGACTACATAGCGGAGCTCCATTTCATTCGGAGCTGCAGCTTTTGGTATAGATTCTTTTGTGTACATATTCATGGGCACGGCGGGGTCCTGTCCCGCCTATATGGTATGACGTATTCTTCTTAGAGGCTCGTAGACATGTGTCTATGGTTAGATATGCTTGGCCTTGTCGGCCTATATTTTGGGATACTATTTTGATAGTCTTGTCGGCTTATGTACATTTATATAGGCATAGATGTTATTGATGATATAGATGTGTTGTTGCCCAAGGAGACTAGAATGATGATGAGTGAAAAGCATGACTTAGCTATGTGGCTCACCTAGATGTGATGTATAAGTATGTTAAGCGGTGCCCGGGTGGGATAGCACCGGGTGCCCGTCGCGGCCCTCCGGTTGGGTCGTGACAAAAGTGGTATCAGAGCAGTTCAGTCCTAGGGTGTGTCTACGAGCCTTGGCTAGTATAATATTGGTTATGGGTGTGTTGCACGCCACACTTATAAATAAGAAGTTGCGGGCATTTTAGGAATGAATGACCTTCTTTCTTCATAAGAAATCGTGCGATAGAGCTATGATATAAGAACTTCTTGTTTCTTACCTATGTGTTGCGTATTTCAAAAATGCCTGTAAAGAGAAAGGCTTCAGCAGCCCAAAAGGGTAAGACGGTGGCAGAAAAGCGGGCTGAAAGAGCATCGCCACCGGTAGTAGAAGAAAGTGAGTCCTAAAGTGCGGCTCGATCTCAGTCCTCCCGTTTAGCACCTATATTAGAGGAGCGTGAGGGAGCCTCAGCCCCAGCTCCAGCACCTCCGGTCCCTCCACCGGGTGCTTCAGGCCAAGATGTGAAAGAGGCCATTAATTTGCTTACTCGCTGTCCGCCGTACTCGCAGGCAAAGCACAGGCAAGGTGGATAGGGTTAGTGCAAGAGCCCGTGACTTTATTAGTTTGAACCCTCCGAAATTCTTTGGATCAAAGCCGGATGAGGACCCTCAGAATTTCATTGATGATATGTTGAGGACGCTTCGCTTGATACATGCTTCAGACACTGAATCGGTGGAGTTAGCGTCCTATAGATTACGGGATGTCGCGGTATGTTGGTACACGGTATGGATGGCTTCACGGGGAGCCAATGCACCTCTTCCTGTATGGCAAGAATTTGTAGATGCTTTCCTCCGACATTATTTTCCCCCAAAAGTTCGGTGAGCTAGAGCCGATAAGTTCCTAAATTTGAGAGAACGGAGCATGAGTGCTCTAGAGTATAGTCTCCGCTTAAATTCCTTGGCTAGGTATGCTTCGGCCATGGTAGCAGATATGGGTGACCGAGTGCACCGGTTTGTGAAAGGCTTAGGGCCACATTTGATGGATAGATGCTTGACCGCGTCCCTTCAGGACAATATGGATATTGCACGCATCCAGGCCCATGCTTAAAATTTAGAAGAAAGCTTACAACAACAAAGAAGTGAACGTGAGCATGACAGAGGGCATAACAAGAGGGCTAGATCTTGGGGTCCGATGAGTGAGTATAGAGGCGGGCACAGACAGCAGTCTTTTAGACATTCAGGCTATTCTATGACTAGTGCGCCTCCACGGTATTCAGGCTAAAGATTTGATAGATCTACTCACCCCGGGCCGAGTCAGAGCTTTTCGGGATCTCAGTTTAAAGTTGATTCGGGTCAGGAGAGGCCACCCGTACCACGATACTCCCAGTGTGAGAAGTTATATTAGGGTCAGTGCAGATTGGGTTCAGAGGGTTGCTATTCATATGGTCGGCCAGGCCATATTATGCGAGATTGCCCCTCAGTTAGTGGCAGAGGTAGGGCCCAGCCTTCAGGGTCGGTAGCTGAATCTTCGCATCTATACGCCCGCGGGGCCAGGTTCACATGCGCCGGGCCGCCATGGTAGAGTGCAGCGGGGAGAGTCCCCGCTCTACCGGTCCTCGGCACCGTATTTATGCTTTGGCCGGACGCCAAGATCTTGAGTCTTCTCCCTAATGTTGTCGCTGCATATTATCGGTACTTTCTCATGATGTATATGCTTTGATAGATCCTGGCTCCACATTGTCATATGTTACTCCGTATATTGCGGGTCGGTTTAGAATCAAGCCGGAGTCGATTAAATCTTTTGAGGTGTCCACACCCGTTGGTGAATCGGTAATAGCTAGCCGAGTATATAGAAATTGTATGATTGTGATTTGTGATCGTCGTACTATGATTGACTTGCATGAGTTTAAAATGGTGGACTTTGATGTTATTATGGGCACGGATTGGTTGTCTTCTTGTTACGCCAATGTTGATTGTAGAATGAAAATGGTTCGCTTCCAATTTCCGAGAGAACCAGTTTTAGAATGGAAAGGAAATACGGTGTCACCAAAAGGTAGGTCTATTTCCTATCTAAAGGCAAGAAAAATGATCACAAAAGGTTATATTTATCATCCAGTTCGGGTTCAAGATGTAGAAGCTCAACTGCCGACTTTTCAGTCAGTTCCCGTAGTGAATGAATTTCCGGATGTATTCCTGAAGAGCTCTGTGCCTTCCTCCCGAGCGGGAGATTGATTTTGCTATTGATGTATTGCCAGACACTAAGCCTATATCTATTCCTCCTTACAGAATGGCTCCCGCAGAATTGAAAGAGTTGAAGGAGGAACTGAAAGACTTGCTTGAGAAAGGCTTCATTAGGCCTAGTTCATCCCCGTGAGGAGCACCCGTATTATTTTTCCGGAAGAAAGATGGCTCTTTGAGAATGTGCATTGACTATCGGCAATTAAATAAGGTGACGATCAAGAATAAATATCCTCTCCCAAGGGTCGATGACTTATTTGATCAATTACAAGGTGCCAAATGGTTTTCCAAGATAGATTTAAGATCAGGGTATCATCAAGTGAGAGTTAGGGAGGAAGATATCCCTAAGATAGCTTTCAGAACAAGATATGGCCATTTTGAGTTCCGGGTAATGTCATTTGGGCTAACTAATGCACCGGCGATATTTATGGATTTGATGAATGATGTGTTCAGGCCCTTTCTAGATTTGTTCGTGATTGTGTTCATCGATGACATCTTGGTGTATTCTAGGTCCGAGGCAGAACATGCGGATCATTTGCGTACTGTCCTTAGAGTTCTTCAAACCCGAGAATTGTTTGCAAAATTTTCTAAGTGTGAATTCTAGTTGAACTCAGTGACATTTCTAGGACACATTGCTTCAGCCGATCGTATTCGGGTAGATAGCCAAAAGATTGAGGCCATGAAGACTTGGCCAAGGCCCATGACTCCTACGGAGGTTCGTAGCTTTCTGGGCTTAGCAGGTTATTACAGGAGATTAGTTGAAAGTTTTTCTTCTATATCTGCACCACTCACAAAGCTGACCCAGAAATTAGCTAAGTTTCAATGGACAGATACTTGTGAACGTAGTTTCCAAGAGCTAAAAGATAGATTGACTTCTGCACCAGTCCTAACACTTCCAGAGGGATTGGAAGGCTACGTTGTTTATTGCGACGCTTCAGGCGTTGGGCTAGGCTGTGTATTGATGCAACATGGCAAGGTAATTGCATATGCTTCAAGGCAGTTATGAAAACATGAAAAGAATTATCCAACTCATGATCTTGAATTGGCTGCAGTGATTCATGGATTAAAGATATGGAGACATTACTTATATGGTGTCCATGTGGATATCTACACAAATCATAAGAGCCTTCAGTATATCTTCAAGCAGAAAGAATTGAATTTGCGGCAACGACGATGGTTGGAAATTCTAAAAGATTATGATGTTGACATTCTATATCACCCCGGAAAGGCAAATGTCGTGGCTGATGCTCTTAGCCGCAGATCTATGGGAAGTTTGTGTGATGCACGACCAGAGAAAGGAGAAATGACTCGCGAGCTCCAGCAGCTGGCTAGTCTAGGAGTCCGAGTAGTGGACTGAGGTAGCAGGGGAACTACCATTCAGAATTCAGCAACCTCGTCGCTAGTAGTGGAAGTGAAAGAACGACAATACGAAGATCCATGCTAAAGCGGGGTACAGAGATACACTCCCTCAGAAAGAGGAGTCCTCATTTGAGATTACAGGAGACGGAGTTCTCCGATGTCGAGGCAGATTGTGTGTTCCTAATGTGGCAGGTCTACGCCACCAAATATTGAGAGAAGCTCATTGTTCCCGTTATTCTATCCACCCCGGAGCAACGAAAATGTATAATGATCTTAAATCCATGTATTGGTGGAATGGGATAAAGAAAGATATAGAAAAATTTGTAGCTCAATGTCCCAATTGTCAACAAGTGAAAATCGAGCACCAAAAGCCGGGCAGAATGTTGCAAACTATAGAAATCCCAACTTGGAAGTGGGAAGTGATTAACATGGACCTTATTACAGGTTTACCCCGTTCTCGACGTAAGTATGATTCTATATGGGTGATTGTGGATAGACTCACAAAGTCAGCTCATTTCTTACCGGTCAGAACGACGTATGTAGCAGAAGATTATGCAAAGCTCTATGTTAAAGAGGTAGTGCGACTTCATGGTGTTCCAAAGATTCTATTATCTCCGATAGAGGTACTCGTTTACTTGCTAACTCGGAAGTCCTTCCAAGAGGGTTTGGGGACTCATGTGAGCCTTAGCACGGCATTTCATCCACAGATTGATGGACAAGCTGAACGTACCATTCAGACTCTTGAGGATATGTTACGGGCATGTATGTTAGATTTTGAAGGTAATTGGGATGATCATTTGCCACTCATTGAATTTGCTTACAATAATAGTTATCATTCTAGCATTCAAATGGCACCGTATGAAGCTTTATATAGGCGAAAGTAGATCCCCAATTGGGTGGTTTGAAACAGGAGAGGCTAAATTGATAGGGCCAGACTTGGTCCAACAAGCCATAGAGAAAGTTAAGCTCATACAAGACCGGTTGTTGGCAGCCCAAAGTCGTCAAAAGTCCTATGCGGATAATCGTCGAAGAGACTTAGAGTTCTAAGTTAAAGATTGGGTATTCTTGAAAGTGTCACCAATGAAAGGCATTATGAGATTTGGCAAAAAGGGGAAGCTTAGTCCCCGGTACATTGGGCCTTATGAAGTTGTGCGCAAAGTAGGCAAAGTAGCTTACGAATTAGACCTACCTCCCGATTTAGAGTCAGTTCATCCGGTTTTTCATGTCTCAATGCTTCATAAATGTATTGGAGATCCTACTAGGATCGTCCCAGTGAATGATGTTCTAGTGACAGAAAAGTTAATTTATGATGAAATACCCATCGCCATATTAGATAGGCAAGTACGGAGGCTTAGAAACAAAGAAGTGACCTCAGCTAAAGTTTTGTGGAGAAATAATAATCGCGAAGAGATGACATAGGAAGCGGAAGAAACCATGAAATCCAAATATCCGCACTTATTCCAGCCCCCGGAAGAGGGCCAAGATGAGACATCAAGATCATAAGGTATGTATGTATTCCTTTCTATGCATTTGGGTCGTGAGTGGCCAAATTCTAATTGGTATTATGTTGTGGCCCTGTGAGGCATTGTTATTATGGGTTGTTGTGACAGGATGGTAGTGCCATGTTATAGGGGAAACTCTGGTGAAATTTTCGTAGAATCCCCGAGTGCTTAACATTTGAGGACGAATGTTCTTAAGGGAAAGAATGTTACACCTCAGAAAAAATTTGCGTTGTTGCACAGTGAATAGACTAGCGAAGAGTATGCAGTATATGGTGTCTCGATAAGTAAGAAATAGCATTTGACAACCTTAAGTAATATTTCAAAAACATTCGATGTTAGACGAGAAAGATTGCCAAGAGAAGGTGAGGCTTACGATAAGTATCGGAAAGAATTTATGAGTAACGAGTTAATGGTGACTTAAAGATATTTTGGAGAAGAGTTATAATGTCCCTTATATTGGTGTTGAGGTGTTAGACAAGTGCTAAGAAGGTTCCATAAGGATTGGAGATCAAACGAGTCGACGAGAACAAGTTCGGGATCACTGGACATTATACGGCTAGACATACTGGCCGTATAAAATTCACGGACCGTATGTCCAGCCGTAGGTTCAGCCCACAATGGCACACCTCACTGGAACAAACATACGGCCAGTGAAAAATATACGGACCGTATGTTGGTCCGTATGTTCTGGTCGGGACAGATTTGTGTATTTAATAAAGGATCCAAGTTTCATTTATTTCATTTCACCTTTCACTCCCCTTCTCTCTAAAACATCTCTCCACATTTCTCCCACAAGATTTCAAGATAAATTAGTGTTCAACTTCATCAAACCAAGTGAATCAAGTATAAGAACCCATTAAAGTTCATCCAAAGCAAGAAATCCAAGTGAAGGAAAAACTAGGGTTTTGCTCAAGTGAGGTATTTGCACCCGAGATTCATTCTGAAACCTTCTAAGGTAAGTTTTATGATGTTTCCATGTTGTTTAAAGTATTTGGAAGTTGAAACATTTGGATTGCAAAAGAATATAAGAAATGGGTCATGAATGTACAATAGTGCCACTTTTGAATAGATGTTTGGAATGAGTTATTATTCTTGATACATTATGAATATGACCATGTTATAAATGATATTGAGAGTATGGAAATCGACATTGTATGTGAATAAACGTATTGTCGAGATATGTCTATGGTTATGGATGAATTGGAGTGACTGGTGAAGTAAGAGTAATGTAGTTGACTAAAGGCTATTGTGATGATATTGTGAATGTTATTATTGATGTTTGGGAGTTGATCTATGATATGAGGGAAGTCGTATAAATAAAGGAGATGCTGTCCGTTTTGCTCTAGAATTAGTCATGAAGGCTAAGCTATCCATTATCTAATATGAGTATGCACTTCAATGAAGGTAGAACGTGAGCCTCGAAGAAGAACGTACAAGTGATAGAATAGTTGCACGGAAAGGTATGTAAGGCTAACCCTTCTTTCATAAGGCATGGTTCTTTGGCCAAATATTTATCCTTCTACGAGTATACTTTATTCTCTAATGATCCTATCTCTAGAAGCTACTAAGCTTATGATGCTCAAATGATACGATTGTACTAAGTCTCTTATACGACAAGTAATCCTCTAAAGATAGGATGTAATGAATGACGATAGTAAAAAGACTGAAGATAAATATGAGCTTATATGTATGTGTGCCCATGAGAGGCTATTGTGAACCCCGAGCTTATATGGCCGGGTAGAATATAGTGAATATGTATATATGTATATCTATATATGATGATGCGCGCGCACCACTGCAGTTGGGTACGAATAACATTGAGCCTTGGTAGGGCCAGGCATGTGAAACCCCGAACCTTCGTGGTCGGGTATGCTATATAAATGCTATGTATATGATATCAATATGAGTACGAATATGCTATGTATATGACATCAATATGAGTATGAATATGCTATGTATATGACATCAATATGAGTACGAATATGTTAAGAATATGTAAATGCCAAGTAAAGGCTATGTATATGATATGAACATGAGTATGACAGGAAATATGAATACGAATACGAATATGGATACGAAAGGTAAATGAGTACGGATATGGATGTATGTACGCGAATACGTAATGGAAATGGAACGTCCCGATGGAAAGTAAGTAAGTGTTATGACGATGATGCTATTATCTCCCATCTTATGTTGTTTCATATGATATCTATTATGCTTTCACATTGATATTGATCATGCTTTACATACTCAGTACATTCTTCGTACTGACTGTCACGACCCAACCCCGTAGGCCGTGACTAGTGCCTGAGTTGGACACTCATATACACCTGTTAACTATAATCATCCACAACTAGCATAATAAAGAACTTATAAATAAAAGGCAAGACGTCGTCTCAAAACTGTCGCATTATATAGACATACCATAGCCACCTGTCTCCTGAGGAGTTACAACTTCCGATAGATAACATCACACATAAGCCGGCAAGGCTATCATAACATGTGGGAATGCCCCAACTATATACATACGCAAGCCGACAAGGCTGCCACTACATACAGTATCCCAAAACACATATACATACGCAAGCCGACAAGGCTGCCACTACGAATGGGAATGTCCCAAAACATAAGTCATATGTACACAACTAAGCAGCTATATACAGACCCTTACATGTGTCTACAGACCTCTAAGAGTAATAACAGTATCATATGACGGGACGTGGCCCCACGTTGCCTTCGGCTAAGCATATATATACAACAAAAAGGTTCTGTACCAAAAGTATAGGCTCCGGAACAAGGGAGCACTCCAAGACAGCAGAATAGGTATCCTAAGCTGGCGGATCACCAAAACGAGCGTCTGTACCTGCGGGCATGAAACGCAGCCCCCCGAAGAAAGGGGGTCAGTACGAAATATGTACTGAGTATGTAAAGCATGAAATATAGTAATCACGATGATAACCGAAATAAGAAGTACAGAAAACATGTACCATGACCAGAATACCAAAATGCTTACTCTTGAAATACAAATCATGCATATTAATATCATATATATATCCAGCCCATTATAGGACTCGGTGAACATGGTCGCCACCCCATCTTTGGCGCCATAACACAAGATACTCCGAACACAAAGATAACTCCGTATCACAAAGATAACTCCGTATCACAGCATAACTCCATAACACAGCATAACACCATAATATATATATACCATACCCGGCCCTCTAGTGAGGGACTCGGTTAAAGATGCAAAAAACAGAATGCGCAAACAGAGTAATGAGTAACCATATGTATATAAATCATCTTTTAAGACTCTATAGATAAGTAGACTAACCAACGCTCGAGTATCAGGATAATAGCCATATTAAGTACTCTTTGAATATCATTATGAACTATATCAAAATAAGGCCTCAGGGATCATAGACATGTATTAAGTTAATCCGAGTCAGTTTATAAAAGTTATAGACATTATTCATTATGGAATCCTTTAAGAATAGGAACCTTTATGCATCATTTACTATCCAATCATACAAAAGACTCGAGGACAATGGCTCGACTATATTAAGAATTCTAATATCAAGAAGTGAATAAGAATCATAAACATGCTCGGAACTTATGAATAGAGTTACCCCAAAGCTCATATCGTATCTTATTTACATCTAGGACATGCCAAAAGAAAGAAGGGATAGGCTTTACATACCTTTAGCGTTTACTCGCAACACACACGTATACGCTGCCAATAGTACTTTAACCTATATTAAGATGTCAAGGACTACGATTAGGCTACGAGGGAATTCAAAACGTATTCTAATGTTAGTAACTCCTTTCTAATAACTTGACGACAGTTCCTTTACATTCAAACCAACCACATACAATCAAGCAAACATCAATGATTATACGTTCAAGTGCTAACCCGAGACCATTCAAACAAGACTCGAGAATGCTTCGGACAACCCGCACAATATTCCAAACAACCCAACCAACATACTATACAACCCGAAATCTTCCAAACTCAACAAGAACAACAATAACACATTCTTTTCTTCCAATTTCATGAACTATACCAATAACCACACATTAACAACATCATTTACATAATCACAACAAACTATATTAACATCATATTAACTTCTACAACAGCCCACAAACAATTACAACTTCAACTTGAACCTTTAAACCTTCATTCTCACCATAAAATCCATGTCAACAACAACCAAGATATCAAGTAAATCAATTCACCATTTTCTCCTAAAACAGCCCCTACACGGCTTGGACAGCTTTCCAACATCAACATACACGACTTTTATACATATCTACACATTACAACATGCTCAAACCACCCTTAATATATGCAAAAGAAGATTAAACCTTACCTTTAATACTTGGCTTTTCAACTTGGCTCCAACTTGTGCCTTGAATTTATACTTGTTCTTGTTGCCCTAAAATCAATTCCACGTTATTATACACCTTCTAAGGAGTTGAATTGCTTGGAGAAAATATTTTTTTGATCAAGGTTTGCAAGATCATTCTCGGCCAGCCATGGCCGAGAGGTTCTCTCTCTATCTCTTAGGTTTCTAAGTTTGGTGAAGATGAAAATGGTTTTCTTGGTCATCAAATTTCTATTTATATGGTACCTAGGTGTTGGACACATGTCCCACTCATGGCTTGAGCCAATCAAATGTGGCCAAACCATGGGTGGGACCCACACGGCCAATTTCAACTTAATTAGTGAAATGATTAAGTCTAAATCCCACTTTAATAATCTAATCATGGTTAATTAATCCCTAATCTCCAATAATATTTCTATATCAAATAAAATTTATAAGCAACTTGTGCATTAAAATAAAATCGGAAGTTAAAAGTCTCTACCTCGGATCCCAAAATAGTCTTGTCCTTAACTTGTCGCGATTAGCTTAAAATATTCCGACGTTTTAAAATTACGGGATATAACACTGACGTCCTTTTGTTTGTGGACGCTGCGTCATGCCTGCAGATGGCCAGGGAGACAGACTTGTTCCATAGCTAAATTTCTCAGGGACTATATAGCGGAGCTCGATTTCATTCGGAGCTGCAGCTTTTGGTATAGATTCTTTTGTGTACATATTCATGGGCACGGCGGGGTCCTGTCCCACCTATATTATATGACGTATTCTTCTTAGAGGCTCATAGAGATGTGTATATGGTTAGATACGCTTGGCCTTGTCGGCCTATATTTTGGGATATTATTTTGATAGCCTTGTCGGCTTATGTACATTTATATGGGCATAGATGTTATTGATGATATAGATGTGTTGTTGCCCAAGGAGACTAGAATGATGATGAATGAAAAGCATGATTTAGCTATGTGGCTCACCTAGATGTGATGTATAAGTATGTTAAGAGGTTCCCGGGTGGGATAGCACCGGGTGCCCGTCGCGGCCCTCCGGTTGGGTCGTGACAGTTCCCTTAGCGGAGTATGCTGTCACAACCCAAATCGTAGGGCCACGACCGGGAACTGGTGACCTACTCAACCGAGCGCCAACGTACATTTCTGTTTCTTTTACTGTAAGACTCATCTTAGGTCGATAAGGCCATATTAACATACGTCTATAAAATGGAACATAAAAGCTTAACTCATGAAGGCAATCCAAAAGCATATATATATATATATATATATATATATATATATATATATATATATATATATATATATATATATTGTCACAACCCAAATCTCGGATCGTGCGGGCACCTACCCAATCCCACCTAGTAGGCGAACCCTTCCTAAAAAACAACTCAATAGTCTTAAATATTGACAAAATGTAAAACTTAGTTAATTTCCAAGCATCACTTAAATTAAGAAATGAACAAAAGAGTACTTATACAAACCACTTCCCAAAACCGATTCTAGACTAGTAGAAGAGCTTATAAGATTTACAACTGATTTGAAATATATTACAACCAAGATACAGCCTCCGTTCTAGAATGAATTTTAACAGGAAGCCTTTGGAGTGGACACCAGGAGATCTTCGGAAGCT
Source organism: Lycium ferocissimum (assembly GCF_029784015.1). NCBI lineage: Eukaryota > Viridiplantae > Streptophyta > Magnoliopsida > Solanales > Solanaceae > Lycium > Lycium ferocissimum. The sequence continues at coordinate 46,548 of NW_026725352.1, forward strand.
AATGAAATCTCGAAACACATCCTGTAACAACTCTACACCCCAAATAGGGTGTAGCAAGAGTAGGTCGACAACGATTCGGAGAACATAATAAATAATAGAAATCAACAGATAAAAATGGTAGGCAACAACTCAGTCAATCAGCAGGGTCAGTAAAGAGGGGAGGGAGTCTATCACAATGATATATTCTACACATAGTACAGGTTTCAGGCCTAGATATAAACTTCTAATCCTCAATCCGTTAGCTCTACATTACATGCCTCGTCCTATAGAATCTAACTCTGCTCATCAATTGGAAGTAACTTTGTTATATTCAGTTTCATACCAAGTCATACATTTAATCCAGACTATATACTTTTCTTACAAGAGGGAAATTATATCGCATCACTGGACAATCTTTCAAGAACAATTCACAAAATGGATAGACAACAAGAAATCACCATGATATAATATGCAATGCACATGCATGGATATGTATGAAATGCAATGGACAATACCACCAACCGTACACACATGCTACCCATGGGGACAGGCAAAGTCTATGTACTAGTCAATCCACACACAGCCAGAGATTACTCCACAACACCAACCACTCCGCACACAGCCCAGAGATGGTTCCATATCACTAGCCATTCCGTACATAGCCCAAAGATGGCTACTATATCAAGTCTGTCCAAAGAATCTCGGATGTTTCCTTCTTATTTATCATCACCAGCCCTAATCACATATCATATCAATGTATCATGGAAATGAGTATGAATGCAATGCATAATGTCAATATCAAGCAAAGTTATATCAAATCCAATCGTCCCACACATGGACACATATCACAATATCAATATCAATTCAAGTTCTTTCCTTCATCCATGATAATGTCAAGGTAAGTGAGAGACAACCGTATCACAACCACAATATGGCAACTAAGTAGCAAGTCCAGTATAACACAAATGACAACAAACAAATACACAACAAAGAGGCGAACGCCCATAAATCCACAACAATACCAACCTAAGTAATCCATCCCAACTTCATACCCGTAGGCGTAACATGCTTTTCCCGTCAATAACTAACTCTACATATGCTTCACTAGCTGGAGTCTAATCAAAAGGTAACTAGGACAATAAGTGTAACTCATACCACAGAGCACGAGCCTAATAATACTAACCAGATACTAGTACACACGATCAACAGAGGCATGAAGTACAAGTTATAAGGCGACAAGCCACACATAATAGTACCAACCTAGAATTGTCCATCCCAACTTTGTGTCCAAAGATCTAAGCATGATTTCTCCGTCAATCTCTACTATTCACATATGTAATCCTAATCAGAGTCTAACTCAAGTAATCCGTAACCTACTTCGAGGCCGAACAGGTGCCGCGAACGTCCATTGATCTTCATCTCCCATTTTCAAAAAGAAAGCTGAGGCGGAAAGAGAAAGCAAACTGTCGATGATTAAGATATACGCACCCAATAAGAATCTAGATAATCTAAGGTACAACTCCGGGCCCACAAGGGTAAAATCGAAACTTCTTCTCAAACTAGGTTTTCTAGGTCTCCATTGACTAATAACCTAGACTTCATAGTCATCTAGACCCAAACAAGTCATCAATTTCTTTCAAGAAAACCCCCAATTTAAAGAAAACTCAACACTTTACCCATTTGCAAATAATGGAAGAAATAGAAGTATGATCTTAGATAACTAGCTTAATCTGGGAACCAAGGAGTTCCTTCAACAAATCCATGATTTTTAGTTAAGAAATCCATTTTTCCCATCTAAGGTTTTACAAGTCAAGAAACTCCCCATTTATTATATCCTTGAATCAAATCCTTAATAAATAAAAGTGGGAATTAAAGAGATGGAGTAATTAAGGTTTAGAGCTTACTCTTCCCAATGTTACATTGGTTTTCCTCAAAAAATGCCCCACAAGTCGGCTTGGACTAAGAGTTGGGTGAAAAATAGGGTCAAATCCCGAAATGAGCATTAAATACTAGTTCTGCCCAGCGACTCTCGCTGGGGCTAGTCTGGTCTGCTGGGGGGGGGGGCACGCTTAAGTGAGGATTTGTCTGTGGTAGTGGACACGGCTAACTTCTAAAGTTTCACTGCGGCGGAAGAGAATACGCTGGGGCTGACTTGCAGGAGCGGTCCACCCCTCGCTGGGGCGAGGCACTGAATTTGGAAGGCCCTAAATCCATTTTTAATTTCCTTCTAACTCAACTAAAGGTTAGCCTTAACTGAAAATACCACGTGTACCACTAACAGTGCGCCACTATTCAAGGATGGCTTGGACACGGATTGAAGAAGGTCGATAACGGCCAAACGGGCCACTACATATATAGATAGGTCGATAAGGCCATCATGCTAGACTGACATGATACTGCTAAAACTATGCATATGACACTGCTTGCAAAGCCTCTAAGGGAAACATGGTAATTGTACTTAAGTCGGGACATGGCCCTCGACATATCCATAAGCAAAAAGACATATACATAACCCTGAATCGACAATACTACAGGAGGAAATGGAGCTCACCAACCCAAAGCTGATATCTGGAGGAAACCTATAGTAGATGATCCTAGCCTGGTCTATCTATACCTACGAGTCATAAAACACAGCATCCCCAGGCAAAGGGACGTCAGTACGAAGAATGTACCGAGTATGTAAGGCAGAAATAAAACATAATAATAAGATATCATCATAGAGAGGGATAATAATCAACCTTTAACCCCTGACTTGCCATTGAGCGCCATGACATGCATAATAAACTCAATCACATATGTGTATATCTAAAATGCCATACTCCTATCTATATCATTATAGTACCGCTAATTTCCCAACTGATCAGTGGTAACTGCCTGACTAGCCATAGCTCGATCGTAATTACATATAGCATCACTGCTCGAACGGTTGTAGCTCAGTGGTAAATACGTGCTTGCCTAACCATCCATAGCTCGGTGGCAAATAAAGAGTAATATAGTCAAGTCTCTGTACGTATTATATATGTACATATAATGTTATGCTTTACCTTTATGAATGTATATGATACATAAAGGGTCCTCTTAGGGTCTTTAAAACATCTTTCGAAGTGACGTAAGGTTATTACACCTCTGATTCCATTATAAGCATTAACATCATCATCATCATCATATGCCTTAACGAGACTTAGAATCCGATGCATAACATGCTTAAAGAACATGATAAGGGAATGACTATCATGAACATCCCTAACTACTAAGAGTAGAGTCATTCTGGAATAACGTTCTTTTACGTTTCTTTACATTTTAGAACATGTCAAGAGAAGGAATAACTTAGCCTTAACATACTTGGTCTTAGCCTAATGGCTCAAGAACTCAACTCATATCCGCTTCTCGACCTATATAATAACAAAATGAAACTATCATCAACCATACTATCGACTCTCTTAATCGTATAATGGAAGTTAATTTATTCCATAATGAAACGGGAAGCATTTGCCCTTATCACTTCCTCAAGACTACAATAGGCAAAATAATAGAACTAACAACTCAACAACAACCTAACAAGCGACAAGCTCGGTTTAGAGTTATTACATGACGAGTTTCCAACTTCCATATTCTTTCAGAACACAAGACAATCATTATAAAAACTTTATCAAGTTTTCCTCAATAATAATCACCCATAAACATCAACAAGAAACCTTCAACACAGCCCCAAAATGGTACAACATCAACAGCACAACAACTTCTCCAAAACCAACAAGTTCTAGCCTCTATGACAAGATTACAACCTCTAAAAGATTAGACAAGGGAAATAGAAGTATAAAATTACCTCAATACACCTAGAAAAGCTCAAACTTAAGATTACTTCACCTTGAAGTCTTCTCCATGTCAGCCACAAACACAAGGAAGTTAAATTAGCAATCACCACGGGACTTTTGGCATCTAGATCACTCTTTATCTCTTGCTATCGCTTAGGGTTAGTATGAAAAAACATAGGAGAGTATTTGGGGATGTTTCTAATCTATGGAAGTATGAAAAGAAAGTTCACAGTGAGCTTAAGGGAATATATAGATTTAATGAAATTCTGGGTGCCTCAATGTACAGTGGGATGTATGGGCCGTACATCTTGGACGTACTTGGCCGAAGAAAAATCCTACTCTCTACCTAAGACATACAGCGGGAATCCTTTAAAAATACAGGCCGTATATCTTTGTACAGGATCTACAAATCTATCCAAAATTGGGTTTTTGTCGAAACGTATTCTCTTTAATTCGATTAATCTCGAAACCTTAAGATACATGCTTAACACTTGTTTAAGACCTTCCTTAACCTTATAGGGTTTCCATGGCCTCTCTGGGATTATAGTAGTTATGAACGACGCGAAAAACTCGAGGTGTAACTTATGCCTACAACAACAGTTATCATTCTAGTATTGAGATGGCACCATTCGAGGCTTTAAATGGTAGGATCTGTCATTCACTAATCGGTTGGTTTGATGCATTCTAGGTGAGGCTATGGGGTACAGATTTGTAGAGAGATTCCTTAGAGAAAGTGAAGATGATTTAGACGAAACTCCTAGTAGCTTAGAGTAGACAGAAGGAGTATGCAGATCGAAAGGATTGTGATTTGGAGTTCATGGTGGGTGATTAGGATTTTTTGAAGGTTTCTATAATAAAGGGTGTGATGAGGTTTGAAAAGAAGGGAAAATTGAGCCCCAGGTTCATTGGTCCTTTCGAGATCCTTCGATGCATTGGTGAGGTAGCGTACGAGTTGGCCTTGCCACTAGGTTTATCAGGTGTCCATCCTGTGTTTCAATTCTTTATGTTGAAGAAGTATCATTTTGATGAGTCCTACATCATCCATATGGACTCGGTGCTTTTTTATCAGAATCTGGCATTTGAGAAAGAGCCTGTAGCCATCTTGGACAGGCAGGTTAGAAAGTTGAGTTCCAAGGATACTGATTCCGTAAAGATGCAATGGATGTACCATATGGTCGAGGAGTCCACTTAGGAGACCGGGGTTGATATACGGAGTAGATATCCTCAGTTGTTTGATAGTTCAGGTACTCCTTCCCCACCCTTTCCTTTCTCGTTCAAGGATAAATACTTGTTTGATTGGTATTTGATGTAACGACTCGTTTGGTCATTTAGCACTTTTAGGTCTGTCATTCCCGAAATACCCCTTTTCATGATCCTATCTTGGTAATTTTAGCTTGCGTGAAGGGTTGGCGAGTTTCCTAAGGCAATCAGGCTTGTTTCGGAGAGAAAAGTCCTAAGTTTGAGTTTCTTTAAGTTTTGAGAATGATTGGTTTTTCTAAAGTTGTGTAAAAGTTGAATTTTGGGTAAATGTGTCCGAATTCGATTTCTGATAACTCTGTTAGGTCCGAAGTGGTATTCTTGACTTGGTAGAGTAGTTGGTTTGGGTCTCGAGGCCTTCGAAAGTGTTTTGGGTCATAGGTTGAGTTTATGAAAATTTATGGTTTTAGAGTTGACTTAGTCAACTATGAGTCACGATGAACTCTTTTTGGAATTTCGAGTGCGCGAGCGAGTTCGTAGGGTATTTTATGATTGAAATAGATATTTGGTTTATGTCAGGGGGATTTCGGGTGAGGTTCAGGTGTTGGATCGGGAATTGGAGCTGAATATGGTTTCCTTCTTCAAGTTCGCGAGGAAGTGTGGACCATAGGGTTCGCGTTCGCGAGGGTCTCACGTTCACATGTAAGGATTTGGGGCTCGGCTGGGTCAAGCTTGGGCATTGCATTTGCGAGCCTTGTCTCTCGTTCGTGATGGTTGGGTTAGGTCAGGGCCATGTTCGCGAGCCTGTCTCGCGTTCGCGCAGAAGGAAAGGGCCGAAACAAATATTTAATTCCCAACTTCAAGTCAAAACCCCATTTTCACTTACCTCAAGTTCTAGAGCTCGGTTTGGTTAGAAAAAAAGTGGTAAGTTCAAGATTCATTGTTGGGGTAAGATTCTAACCAGGATTTCATCATTTCCTCTTGATTCCTTCCATTAATTAGTAATTAAATCATACTTTTTGTTACAAATTTGGGGGTTTTAGGCCAAACATAAGAATTGAGTTTTCTTGAAATTGGAGGTCAAACCATGTTTAGTTTTAGGTTATTTTCTACGTTTAGCTTATTTAGACTATGGTTAAGGTAGATTTTAGTTGAATTTCTAGTTTTTCCCTTGGAGATCGAGTTTGGTTTTTTTGGGTTCGTTTTTGCGTTTCAATTTTAAGTATAGCATTATGGGTATTGTTGGATTCGTATGACCATGTAGATTACTTATTTTATCATGTTGAACACAATTTCATGATAAATTATTGTTTTGACCTTCGGGGTTTGGAACGGGATTTTGCATTGGCTTGTTGGACCCGAATTCTTTATATGACATTACGCGTGTTGTTAGACTCGTGTACTTATATACAACGTGTTAATGATCGAGTTGGAGAAAACTGAAGCTTCTCGGAAGGGAAAGGCGATAGCATGAGGGGTTCGTGGCACGTGCTCAGCTTTCGAGGTAGGTTATGGCTTGCCTTTTTACACTCCTATTGGAGATGCACATAATGAATATAATTGTTGTTAGTGTTATGCATGTAAGCCTTTGGGCAGTGGAACTGCTATATAAATCCACTCTTAGGTTTGTATGGTTTCCGCTTATGTGGGCTATGTTAGCCAAAGTTGAACTTGCTGCTAGTGTGGTTCCAATTTATATTCATTTTCCCATATCTGATGAAACCATGAGAAAATGATCATTCTTGAAAATGACTTACTACCATGGGAAGACATGAGAATTGTTTATCTTTCCATACTCTTTGACATTGTTGGTTATGATACAAATGCATGCTCCTTTCATTCATACTTACTAACTTTTGAGATGCATCTTTGATTGAGGTACGGTATGGTCTGATGAGGCCGGAAAAGAGGTAAGAATGATGCTTTTGTAGCCCGAGGGGAAATGATTCCGGGTGTTAAGGTATGATTTGATATGAGGAAATATATAATGATATGGTTTTTTATGAGGAAATATGTCATGATATTATGCTCAACCTTCGAGGGATTATGCTGGATGGTAGTGAGCGGTATATAGACCTCGCAAGTCGCCCATGGGTCATGGATCCATGGTAAAGCCCTTTGCATGTGTATACCAAGTTTGGTTCTGTCCAGTTGCATTGCATATCACTTGCATTCCTATCGTCCTTATTTGATTGTGTTGGTTCTATGATATATCCATGTGATTTGATGAAAATATTTGACCTTATTCCTATAATTGATATTATGTGAACTTGTCATTAATTATAGACGAATGGACTTTCAAGTGTATTTAAGAATGAACATTTAAGCCTGTAAACCCATTAATTGTGAAAAGGGGTTGAATGTGATTTTAACAACTCTTATTCATTTTGTATGGTCCATCAACTTTTAGATTATCTATGTGTGTTTCTTCATTGTCGGCTAATGATGCTTACAGATAATAGTGTTGTACTCATACTACACTTGTTGCACTTTTGTGTGGATATCGATCTGAGTTCCAGCTCAGGACTTCATGGCTAATTGCGAGGCTATGATTTAAGACTTTCAGGGTGAGCTAAATGGTCGCCCGTGTCGCCTGGAGCTCTCTTTCCTATTTTACTTTACGTACTTGATTTCTACAGACAGTTATTTGCCCCACGGGGCATGTATTCAGACTTTTGTTAGTGCTCTTGTATGACTTAGATCAGATTTTGGGTATATGTACTGTCGGCTTTCTAGTATTTATGTTATAGAGACTTAAAGATAAACTTGTTAATTCTTTCTCTTTATTATTTAAGGATTTTATCTAAGTAATAAGGGATGGTTCACCTACCGGTGGGAAGGTGTAGGTGCCATCATGATCTTGATTTGGGTCGTGACACAACAAACTTCTAACACTACCCAACATACAAATTTTGGGACATCACATTTGATCTAAGCCAAAGTTTATAATCATTTAAAACACAAGCAAACATCGAATGATAACAATGTTTATAGGATTTGGACACACATCTTGATTTTAGCTAGTCACAAGTGACATACAAGCTTTTTTCTTGAATGTTGTTACTAATTGATCACTACGCTAACATGTTTATCAAAATCAATTAACAAAATGGGTTCTAAACATCATATCCTGTAGATACCTAATTCACTAATCATTTACATAAACAAAAATAAGAAAACTAAGCATTTTAGCCTGTACTAAACATAACCATATAACTACATATTCAAGCTAAAGGAACAAACCAACATATACTATTTGCATAAAGAAATTAAATAATCAAACAATTAAACTACACATAAAAACTAACATAAACAATAGAAAAAAAAAGGATAAAATTTTACCTTGTAGTGGCAGCCTTGATCGAAATTGGAATTGGGGATCCTCCTTGGTTCCTCCACACCATAAAGCCACTCAATCCACAAAAAGAAGAGTTTTCAGAACTTAAATCCAATTTTTTTAGTAAGGAAGGATTTCGGCCAAACCAAAAACTCTAAGTAACTCACAAAATTCAGTTCAAACGCATGAAAATGGGTTTTCCCTGATTGCAAGTATATATTTGTGTGTGTGTGTGTGTAATGAGGAAATGGGGGTTCTTTATATAGAACCCCAAAAATCCAACAACTAGGGTTTGTACCGATGTGGGACTAGTGGAATTGGGGTGAATTCTTCTTGAGTCCCCTCCAATTGTGTGACCAGCCAATCAAAACTCAGAGTTTGAAATCACAATAAGACATGATCAATTAAGAAAAATGCATAAAAAGCAAGCAGAGAGAGGGGCAACCTCACCTTTAAGGCTGTTCAACGGTACAGAGGGGTGAGAGAGGGAAAGAACATTAATTGCTCTTGGTCAAAATGGATTGACAGTATAGTCAAAAGAAAATATGCTCATTGACATTGCCACTTCTGCCAATGGTGACGCAGGCGAAGAGAGAGAGAGAGAGCGTAGGGTTTTGTCGTTGAAGGCAAATCATGCAAAATGAAAGTTCAAGCTCTATTTGACTCGTGGCTGGGCCGGCCTGGAAAGTTTGGCCGGGTCAACTGAAAAGTTGGGCCTCGACCCAATTTCGAGTTGAATTAAAAAGAAGAATGATTTGGCTCTTTTTGCCAAAATGTGGTTATAATCGCAATTTAAAATTTAATCAAAACTATTTCATTATGACCGTAATTAATGCACAAATCAATTAGTTGTTTCAATTGTAACCCAAGTTTAAAAATAATTGCAATTAAAGCTGAATTAATTGGAAAATTGAGATGTAGTTGACCATCTATTCAATTAATCAAATTTTCTTGATTTAACAGAGTAAAGTATTTAACAATTAACATTAATAGTTTGGACAATCAATAAGAAATTGTTTTCAACATTTTGAAATTAATTTTGATAAATATGCTTTGAAATCACAAGAGATATAAAAAATATGCAAGATTATCTACAATAATAGCCCATTCATTGTTCGGGGATGGCGGAGCCGTCCCTGGGCAACGAAATTTGACAAACCTGATTTTGACTGACCAAGTCAAATTACTTCTCTTTTTATGCAAAATTTCAAAATTATGGTTGTACCCTAGTCTTTGGGTTTCATACATATCTTAGGCCATATGAGAATTCAGGCCACTTGTAGTTCGAACTGACTAGACTTATAAAAATAATTCTTGAACGTGTCAAAATTGAGAGGTCCCGGACTGGTTTGTTAGAATGTCACCGACCCCTGTTATTGATTCTACCTACATATCCCCGGTCTCAAGAAACAGGTCACTTGTAGTTCAACTCAATTTGCTGAAACGGATATCCTTTATTCCAGAATGCCTTGGTCTCTGGACTCTACGACAGATGAAATCTGAGCAAAAAAGAGTCTTGTACGCTCTAAGCCATTGAATATGGTGCAGTTCACACCCATGGGTGAGAGATTACACAGACATAGTTTTCAAAGACTTTGAATGTCTCGTTGTCCAGTTTTAACAAACATTCGATGCGAGCCTGACCGGTTGCAAGGCTTTTAAAGGAAATCAAATAAAAAGAAAAATTTGAAAATTAATTGAGGCTCATTATGGCATGGAGTGATCCCCAATTCCTGTCGAGAGAGCCTAACTCTCATTGGCACCCTATCTCGACTGGCTGCAAAAGAAAAAGTTCCACGTATGCTTCGCATATATCTGGATCTGGTTTTGGTCAGCATGTTCTCCTTCTTGACGACTTCAAATTTGTTTTCCATCTGCTGGGTAGCAACATGCTCGACCCTCTTAGTCGGTATATTCCCCTTTTCATGTTTGATGACCACTCATGTGTGGTTTTTTTCGATTGTGTGGCCCTCTCGGCCCAACTTTGTAGTGGATGACCCTGTTGGCATCGTTCGACTTGTATGACCTTCTTGGTCATTGTTTATATAGCCATTTTGGCATTTGATTTGGTTGCAAGTGCTTGGATGCATGTCTTTGTTTGATACGAATGCATGGTCTTCTTGTCAATTTGATTGAATGCAAATGATTGTCTGAACAGGTATGGCCCTCTCAGCTAGATCGTCTTTATTTCATACTTTGTGTGTTTGTATGGATGATGTCCCTCTTGGCATGCAAACGAATGAATGGCCCTCTCGGCATGCAGATGAATGAATGGCCCTCTCTCCATGTTTGAATGAATGGCCCTCTTGGCATGTTTGTATAAATGACCCTCTCGCCAATGTTTGCATGAATGGCCCTCTCTACATATTTGTATAAATGGACCTCTCGACAATGTTTGTAAGAATGGTCCTCTTGGCATGTTTGTATGAATGGCCCTCTAGGCATGTTTTTATGAATAGCCTTCTCGGCATGTTTGTATGAATGGCCCACTCGGCAATATTTGCATGAATGGCCCTCTCAACATGCTTTGTGGCCGTGTCACGCCCACAGGTGAAACACGACCTTCCGTGCTTTCGTTTGCATGTGACGAGCGAACCACATGGCTTGTCAATCATCATGAGGCATAACACGAGCGGAATATAACGTTAATGCATGATGAGCCTTTATGAAACGTAATAAGTCATAATACTTAATAAAAATACTTGTTTAAACATGAGTGCAGAAATAACATGAATGAGCCAAAAATGTTTATACGACTCCGAAAGTCTGACATAACATAACTGACTTGTCTAGTCTATGAAACCTCTTTCATGAGTCTGACTGGAAAACATGTCACGACCCAAACTGATGGGCCGTAACAAGTGCCCGACCACTACTGGCCAAGCACTCCTATGCTTGCACGCATCGCTCACCGACTATCCCCGGGGCCCATACACAATCCGTAAATCGAGTCGGCATCGCTCCCGAACAATCAACATAGTATATTTGTGCTAAGCTCTCAAGTCAAACTATTTCATGAATTATTAGGAAAGGAATTATGCCTTGGAGTCATAAACATCTAACTTTTGAAAACAAGGAAGATATGGAAACATTTATGAAGCCATAACATCGGAATCATGCCTTTGAAAGAAAGGGACGAGCCTTAACATACCTCGTTCGAAATTTCTCCAATTATCCACACTTATTCATCCGAATTCGTTATTCTACATTTAAGAGATTCACGCTATCATTAGACTCATCATAGTATATTTGTGCTAAGCTCTCAAGTCAAACTATTTTTATTTGTGCTAAGCTCTCAACCTTGTTTCGGAGTAGAAGTTGGATTCCATTAGCGTGTTAATTACTTGTCCTTGGCAATATTCGTATCCCTTACCGCGACTGAAATATGTTGAGTCGCTTCAAAAGATTCTGTAAAATAGCCAATAAGCCTTGAGTTATACTCCCATTCATATTGCCACCCGTAATGTAGTCCTTAACTAATATTTCCCAAGAATGCCATGGAATGCTTGCTTACACTTCGCCTCTCAGCTACCAATATCATATAACACCATATGTTTGGAATAGCTTGAGCTGTTCTCTTGATCAACTTCGACCTTTAATACATTTGTCCATAGTTTTCCCCCTGACACGATTAGGGTCTTGTCTTTATAATTCCGATTGTGTTTTCCTGGTGTGGCCTTTTTAGCTTTCTCCTCACTGTGACCTTAATTTTCGGGTCAGCGGTCACCATACACTTGTTATAGCCGCGAGATCTACGGTTGAACGCTCCGGTTAAAGAGTGTTACCTTATTTCTTATCTATTCTTGATTCCCTTCGCGATAATCCTAGTCTTGTCCCGCTACTGCCAAGATGCTTGTTCGAAGGCTGGCACTTTCTTAGAGCGCGGTTGACCCGAAAGTCCTTCTACTTTGCCTTCTGGCATCAACTCTATCAACTCAATCCCTTCTCCGCTGTCTTACTCTCCAGCTCTAGGTTTTAGAGTGTTTCGTTGTCTGGTTATCTGCGTCCACTATCTTATTTTCATCTAGTCTTCCATACACTTTGCTCTTTTCTCCAGATTGTGAAACTCTGTCCCTCTTCATGCTGTTCAATTCCCAAAATTCTCTGAGACGAGGCTAAGGTGGTTAAGATCCACATATCCTTGCACTTCATTCATAGACATTACTTGGGCGTTTACTAAGATGAATGCATGTCTGCCCATGATCTTCCTTTTACTTAACGATTTCTACACTCAATACGCCTTATTGATCTGAAATTGTCATCTGGTTCCTCGGGTCTTCCCCCAATGCTTACTAATATTTCCCTACTACTTGGCAGAGTTACAAACCCCAGAATCCTAAGCTCACTTTCCTGATGGGGTGAATCTTCTTGCATTTGTCTTCTTACGGCGTTAGTCCTTACTCGCTTCACTCCCGTAGCCTGTGCTTTCCCTTTGAGTCGCATGTCATGGACATCTCGTGGCTTCTAGTGTTGCCCTCGTACTATACTCAATCCGGCACTATGCTTCCTTATTGCTGTTACACTTTCCAACGTGCTCAACCCTTCATTATTCGGGATTCCATGTCCTTGATGCATTTCGGTCCTTTTCGCTTTTGCCTCTCTATACTTTCTTTTGCTCATTTATCCTTGATGCTTATTCAGCTTATCGATTAGCTCTTTTGTCTCACAGTCTCTCCTATTCTTGCTCAACATACCCTCCATGTCCTAGCTCCCAGTTGTCTTCTTTCTTCTTTGCCAACTCAGGTCGTCCTAACTTTCTCTTTGGTTTACACGTTGTTCTGAGGTATTTTCGTGTCGTATCTTCCCACCGTCAGCCTTACTTGTCTCAACTGGCGAGTCATTTTGCTGATATCTCAGCTTGAAGATGAATACTACATGTCCTTTGTGTCGGTAGCCAAGTCGTTTTTCCTATTTGTCTGTTAACTTGGGGTTTGATTGGAACTATGGGCAAATTCTCTAATCATATGTCATTAAGAAGAGGGCGAAATAGGGTAACTGGCGACTAAGGCCCAATCCTTATTCACTTAATACCCGACATCACAGTTCTCGTCACACTGACCTTAATCCCCCTTTTCAGGAACCAATGCCTTTGATTTTTTTTTTCATATACCATACTGTAGATAATCAAACTAACTTGTGCACACATACAACATATATGATATTAATAGGGTGCTAATATACCTGTCAGCCGCCTATGCGGTCCTGCACACTGGAGCTTTGGTCAGATGCCTTTTGAAGTTGAGCTCCCCTAGCCTCCTTTTTCGCTCTCTCCCTTTCTGTCGGTCTATCCTCTTCTCCTCCTTCGGAACATATCTCATCATATACACTGGGGACCACTGGTTCATAGATGCCCAAGACTGGGGGCTATCGGGCTTAGTAACACACACAGCTGTGGCCTGCCTCACATACTGCTGAACCATAGGGGAAGCCGGACGTGGCGATCCCTGGAATAGCTCTAGCTGCCCCCATCCTCTCGAGTACTCCTCTTTCTCCTCTGGCATCTCCTCGGGCCCCAAAGATCTCAGGAACCTCGTATGGGTCCGCCTCTATCGGAGTCGGATGCTCAGAAGGGTCTGGCTCTAGAACAATTTTAGAAGGGTCTGACTCTATGGATGTCGTAGCCTTAGGGGGAGCCTACTCTCGGAGGGGTCTGACTCTATAGAAGAGCTAACACTTGATCTCCCCTCATCTGCCGCTCTCTGATCTGCCGAGGCAGATGGTGCTGGTCTTGCATCCACCCTCGGAGCGGTCCTCTCACTCCTATTTGCTGAAGCTGAACTCTCCGTCGACATAGTTGCAGTATAAACATGGGTCAGAATTGAAAGGGAATACCCTACGTATGGCTCTAACTCACGATCTAGATCAAGAAGAAGAGGAAACATTCCAAAATGCCCCATAGCCTCCTATTTACAAGTATGGCGCGCTTCATACCGATAAAGAGGACTCTACTAGACACGGCTCGTAGAAACCCCTAGGACTGACCCGCTCTCATACCACTATGTCACACCCCCGTCGAGAGGCGTGACAGGGCACCCGACCTCACGGCCAGAATGCCGGCTGAGCTAACCTGATCTAGATAACTGTTACATCTCAAAAATTCTTAATTTGTTGCCTTGTGAGTAGACTAATATGAGCTTAAGATGAACATGTAGTCCTTACGAGATTAAGGAGAGCATTATAAAAGCTTAAAGTGCTTACCATAAGATTTTGAAGTCATATGGATATGTGAGACTAAGTTTGTTAAAGGAAGTGAATGTAAGTCATGTTTGGAAGGGTTTTAGAGATAGTTGATTTGATATGTATTCTGCAATGTCTTGAGGGGCTGCTATAGGGCTTATTGTATGGTTAATAAAGTGTTTTATAAGTGCCAAGAAGGTTTCACAAGGATTGGAGGTCAAACGAATTAATGAGAGACAGTTCGGAAAATAGTGGGTTGTACGACCACTTATACGGTCTGTATAACTTTATATGGACCGTATAAGGGTCTGTATAATAGTTATAGTGAAGGTTCACCACTGGTGACATTATACGGACCGTATAAGTGTTCGTATAAATCCTGACAGGCAGCTTTATTTTCTTGTTTTAAATAGATAACCCTTGTTCATTATTTCATTTCCCATATTCTTTCCAACTATTGAGAGCTCCAAAACCCTTCTCCACATATATTCCATACAAATCCAAGAGAAATTAACGATCAAGAGGCAAGAATCAAGATATCCATGTGCTAGAAGTCTTCAAGGGTTGGTAGACTTTAAGAATTCTTTGAGTATTGAAGTTAGGGTTTCCATATAAGTTGATAGCTTGCTCCAAAGCTCATCCTTGTGAGACAACAGGTTAGTTTTCATGCTTATTTCATGTTTTCAAGAATGCTTAGTTGTTGAACAACTTGGGTCGAAGGAGAAAGTAGGAGATGAGGTCTAAATGTAGTTTTTATGATGTTTTTGGGTAGTAAGCTAACTTGAGTTATGATTCTTAGTGCGATCTGCATATAATCTTGTTATCGAAGGTAATAATAGTGATGAGGAAGCGTTGTATGAAAATGTGCGAAGGTTTGGTGTGAAATTGTAAGTATAAGTTGAATATGAGATTATATTTTGAAGACTTAATGGAATGTGATTACTTGATTATAATATTGTTGATCTTATTATGGATGTTTGGAAGTTGTTTGGTAATATGGTGGAAGTCGATAAAATAGGAAAATCTTTGCCCAATTTTTTTGTTAGTCCATGAGTTGTTCAAGTTTGAACTTAAGGATGTCTCTATGACTTAACTATGGTATGAATTCTTTTAAATGTAGATTTCTCAAGCTTGGGTGGTGAATGTTAAGTGGTTAAGAAGACAAAGAGTTATGTAAGTGTTATATCCCGTATTTTTGTACATTGGGATATTTTAAGCTAATCGCGACAAGTTTAAGACAAGACTATTTTGGGATACGAGGTAGAGGCTTTTAACCTCCAATTTTGTTTTAATGCACAAGTTGCTTATAAATTTTACTTGGTATGGAATTATTAATGAATATTAGGGATTAATTAACCATGATTAGATTATTGTGGGATTAAAAAATTTAATTACTTCATTAATTGGCCATGTGGCCAGGGCTTCCTCCCATGGCATGGCCAAATTCGATTGGCTCATGCTATGAGTGGGACATGTTTCCACCTTATAGGGATCATATATAAGGTAAATTGATGACAACGAAATCATTTATCACCTTCACAACATTAGAAAACCTAGGAGATAGGGAGAGAGTCTCTCGGCTATGGCTGGCCGAGATTGAGTTTGTGAAAAGTTGATCAAAAAAATATTTTCTCCAAGCAATTCAACTCCCTTAAAAA
>NW_026725353.1:0-65188 GCF_029784015.1 Lycium ferocissimum
ACAAAATGGTAATATTAAGGAAAGTCGAGGGGTAAAATAGTAATTTCACCAAGGATTCATGAAAATTCTAAAATAGTAATTTCACCAAGGATTCATGAAAATTCTAAAAAGGGCCAAATTGGCCATGTGACACAAAAGAAAAAGAAAAGAATGGAAAATGATGACAAGTGAGTCATCTTTTGATAAAGAGGAATTTCAAGAAAAATCAAGAAAAATGGAAGACTTTTCTAGAGAGGGGCATGTGCCCCTCACATGCATGCAAGGTATATATACATATATAAGAGGGAGGAGTGGTCATATTTTAAGAAGAGAGAAAGAAACAAGAGAGAAAGAAAGAAAAAAAAAAAGAGAGAGGGACGGCCAAATAGGGGGCTGGCCGAACTGCCCCCTTGAAGTAGCCATGGAAAAATTATTTTCTTTCTAGTTTCATGCCAATTGGAAGGTCCTCTATCTTATGGAGTAGTTGTTGGAAGACGGAAACCATTTGTTTAGCAAGAAACAAGCTTAGCCGTGTGAGAGAAGTTAAAGGAAGGAGGTGAGTTTTGATCTTCCTTACATGTTTTATAGATGTTTGTGAATATTATAGTATGTGTAGATGAATAAAAGTCATGAAGTTATGGATGTTGGATTGTGGCCGTGAGTTGTGGTGTGTGTGTATATAGTGTTTAATTATGCATGTAATGTAATTAGAAAGGATGGATAATGTATCGTTATAGCAATATCAAGTAGGATGAATTTAAAGACATGGTGTGCTGTGTGTTGTGTTGCATGAAAGAATGAATTAACTTTATGTAGTATGTTGGTTGTTGTTGTAATATATGGGAAAAGATGGAAAACTCATGAAATATGTTGTTGTGGTGATGTGGCCGAATAGGCCATGGATTGATAAGCTATGATAATTCAATTCCATTTGATATTTTAGTTGTTGTTATCATGGATTCTATGATGAGAAATGCAAGTTTGATGGTTTGGAGTGAAGTTGTAATCGTTATCGGAATGTGGAAGAAGTTAAGGTGACATTAGCTTAAATTCTTACATCGAATGAATGATGTTGATTATGGGTGGTGTTGATATGATTTATGAAACTAGAACAAGAAAAATGTGTGATTACATCTTGGTTGAAGATTTCGGGTACTATGGAATCAATTGTGAATATTGTAAGTATTGTTGGTAATAATGTTGGCCGAGTTTCATTCTCGGGTTTGTTGTTGAAATCGACCAAGTTTAACTTGGTGGCGTGGTATACTTACAGGGGAAACGCGCCGAAATTTCGGTAGCTAAGTTTCATTTTAAGAAATCCAACTCCAAAATGCACTAGTCAAGATGTGGTAAACATGACCAAATTGAAAATTTTGGCGAATTTGCAACGAGGATTTGGAGAAGCAGAAGGAGCGGAAAGAGGTATGTAAGACTTCACCCTTCTTTCTATGGCATGTCTTAGACGTACTAAGTTGGATACGGGCCTCGGGGACCATTCCTTCCCTCGAAATCCAAGATTGAAATTCGCTACTATTCATTCAGTAGAATTGAACTAGAAATGGTGCGAAATGTTGGAAAACTTCTTAGACCTCTAGAACTTGCATAAATGAGACCCGATTACTTTAAAACTTTCATAAGTAATGTCATGAGACGTGCTACACGTAAATTGAATTGTGTGCGCCGCCTCATTTGACCCGAGGTGGGCCTATTATTCCCGGACTTTCCCTATTGCTCGTTTGGCTTGTTTTGGAGTGGAATCCTAAGGAAACTTCTGATCCTTGTCCCGATTATCAAACGATAGGTACAACGCTATCCTGATGTAAATATGTCTATGATGACCATGACGACGATAATGCTAAGAAAGAACATACGTCCATGATAAGTACGATAAAGATGATTCCTTGACTAAGGTGAAGAATATGATCTTGTAATGATAATGATGGAGTCGAAAATGAGAAAATGCCTACGATAGATAGGTTGACGATATGTTCTGCTATATAAATGAAAATATGGAAATGTTAAACGATTTCTAGATATCGCAATTCTATCATAGAGAATGACTGCCATAAAGGTTCTAAGTAGGTGAAACTATACCTTATGACCCTATTTGATGTTTTCTCATAAATGATATTTTTCATTGGTAACTTCGCCTTATGATACACGTATATGTGCATGTTGTTTATGTGATACATGATATTGATGAATGTATATGTATATGGGGAATGGGGAAGGGCAACTGTGTCCACCTGATTCAGCTGGCTTATCATCCCGGACGCGGGATGCCCGGACGCGGGATATGGGAGAGCCGGAAACGGCGTCTGTATATGTGATATATATTATATGTTGGGACACTGTTGGGGAGGGGGGTGGGAGAGCCGATGCACTCGGCGTCTGTGAACGTAAGTAAAGAACACCGTACACCATTTTCTGAAATGCTCTGTTCGTATATGTGATATGTATAATATGTTGGGACACCGTTGGGGAAGGGGTGGGAGAGCCGATGTACTCGGCGTACGTGAATGTAAGTGAAGGACACCGTTCTCGAAATGTTCTTTTACGTATATGTAAATAAGAAGTACCGTTTTCTGGAGAGAAACTAAGTATGCGTGGCATCCGCCTGAAAGGCACTCACATGTACAAGTTACATCTAACCCAGATAAGCTCCGTATGATTGTGCCGTTATTATTCATACCGCATATGCCTTTATTATGTTACTATTCATGTCTTACATACTCAGTACAATGCTCGTACTGACCCCTCTTCTTCGGGGGCTGCGTTCATGCCGCGCAGGTACTCCCAGATGAATAGCAGCCAGGACAGAAGATGTTTCGGCGAGGTTGGCAAGCTCCACTTGTTCTGGAGTGTCGCCGAGTCAGCGTACTTGTGCCAGGACTTTCGAGTACAGATAGAGACTTTGCAGACAGAGTCATGGGTTTCGGGAGTCAGTTGTATTATGATACGAGTTATATACGATTACATGTTTTATTTGATTTAAGAACAACAAAGGGATATTCCAATAAACTATTTATGTCTACTTGTCTTAGAGGTTTTGAAAAAAAAAAATTGAGTACGTAGTAGGAGTCAGCGGGTTCGCTCGGCTCCGGTTACGGGGTCGGGTGCCCATCACACCCTGATCAAGATTGGGGTGTGACAAAGTGGTATCAGAGCAGGTCGGTCCAAGGGGTTGTCTGCAAAGTCGTGTCCGGTAGAGTCCTGTTTATGGTGTGAAGCCGGCCACATTTATAAACGGGAGGCTACGGGGCATTTAGGAATTGTTGACCTTTTTTCTCTCTCTCGTGCGTGCGATCGAGCGATAGTAGAAATAAGTTCTTATACTAACCGAATCTCCTATATATACTTTACCTGACGAAAGAAGAAAGTGAGGATGGCAAGTTATACGGATGATTGTCTCGTTACGGCCGAATGGCCGGAATATGTCATAAGGTGAATAACAATTGTTACGTACGCCCTCGTGAATAGTAGAAATGGTAAAGAGATTCTATAAGAATGAATACGTGCGAAAGAGGAAATACGAAACCGGCAATAAGCGAGATGCGTTGTTTCGGAAAGGTTATGGATTGGTGTGGCATGAACATATGAATACTACTATCGAGAATTTAGAGAAGTCCGATGGATAGTAGTTATACACGGCGGAGGTGAACATTGGAAACAAAGAGGGCAAGATGGTAATTATAAAAGAAAGGACGTGTTACGAAAATGTCCCTGAAGCCGTAAGACTTCGACTTGCTCTAGATCATGTAATAAAGGTCATACGAGGAAGTGGACGCGAAAATATCGCATTGAGACATCGAACTCCAAAGATTGAAGTTAAGCGTGCTCAGGTGGGAGCAATCCCATGATGGGTGACCCCCTGGGAAGTTTATAAGAAATTCTACATACTTGGACATAAGAGACAAATGAGTAGCTAGAGTAATTTAAGGAAAACTATAATATATGGGATGACTGGAAACCTTGAGAAGATGCGTAGAACAAGGCAGATTAGGACGGTGAAAGAGACAGAGAGTGTATCACAGCCCTAGAATCAGAATAGGCTTGAACAGCGGTTGGACGCACTTTGTGGGTTAGTTGATAGTAAATGTATATATATACAAAGAGATGAAAATGTGTACCATACTCGGAAAAGAAAGAGAGTAAGCAGCTGGAGAATGAGGAGATCAGGATGCCGGAAAAGGTGAAAAGTAAAGAGTTCCCGATATGTGAGGTATAGGATTGGAAGGAAGGCGAGGAATAAGGTATCAGCGAAGATTTCATAAAAGGACTATCGGCATATAAGGAGCCCCTTAAAGGGGGGGAGACTGAGGAGTTCGATTAAGAGGAAAATAAGGTAAAGGATAAGGAACGGGCATAAGGGAAAGAGTAGCTATAAAAGGAACCCTCCCAGAGCATTATGACGCCCATAAGGCCAGTTGAACATTCGAGGACGAATGTTCTAAAGGGGGGGAGGATGTTATAGCCCGTATTTTATACGTTTGGGAATTTCGAAGTCGACGTGAAAAGTTGAGGACAAGACTATGTTCTAAATTTTTTTTTAGTGTCGGAGTTGTCGGGAATATTATTTATGAGTATTGGTATTGTGGAAATATCGAGAAGGGCTAAGGGAAAGAAGAGAAATTCGCAAAATGGGCCGTGAAAATAATGTGGAAGGTTAGGGACAAAATGGTAATATTAAGGAAAGTCGAGGGGTAAAATAGTAATTTCACCAAGGATTCATGAAAATTCTAAAAAGGGCCAAATTGGCCATGTGACACAAAAGAAAAAGAAAAGAATGGAAAATGATGACAAGTGAGTCATCTTTTGATAAAGAGGAATTTCAAGAAAAATCAAGAAAAATGGAAGACTTTTCTAGAGAGGGGCATGTGCCCCTCACATGCATGCAAGGTATATATACATATATAAGAGGGAGGAGTGGTCATATTTTAAGAAGAGAGAAAGAAACAAGAGAGAAAGAAAGAAAAAAAAAAAAAAGAGAGAGGGACGGCCAAATAGGGGGCTGGCCGAACTGCCCCCTTGAAGTAGCCATGAAAAAATTATTTTCTTTCTAGTTTCATGCCAATTGGAAGGTCCTCTATCTTATGGAGTAGTTGTTGGAAGACGGAAACCATTTGTTTAGCAAGAAACAAGCTTAGCCGTGTGAGAGAAGTTAAGGGAAGGAGGTGAGTTTTGATCTTCCTTACATGTTTTATAGATGTTTGTGAATATTATAGTATGTGTAGATGAATAAAAGTCATGAAGTTATGGATGTTGGATTGTGGCCGTGAGTTGTGGTGTGTGTGGTGTTTAATTATGCATGTAATGTATATAGTGTTTAATTATGCATGTATATTGTAATATCAAGTAGTGGATGAAATTCATAAAGATGGATTGTTGTGTTGCATGAAAGAATGAATTAACTTTATGTAGTATGTTGGTTGTTGTTGTAATATATGGGAAAAGATGGAAAACTCATGAAATATGTTGTTGTGGTGATGTGGCCGAATAGGCCATGGATTGATAAGCTATGATAATTCAATTCCATTTGATATTTTAGTTGTTGTTATCATGGATTCTATGATGAGAAATGCAAGTTTGATGGTTTGGAGTGAAGTTGTAATCGTTATCGGAATGTGGAAGAAGTTAAGGTGACATTAGCTTAAATTCTTACATCGTATGAATGATGTTGATTATGGGTGGCTGTTGGTATGATTTATGAAACTAGAACAAGAAAAATGTGTGATTACATCTTGGTTGAAGATTTCGGGTACTATGGAATCAATTGTGAATATTGTAAGTATTGTTGGTAATAATGTTGGCCGAGTTTCATTCTCGGGTTTGTTGTTGAAATCGACCAAGTTTAACTTGGTGGCGTGGTATACTTACAGGGGAAACGCTGCCGAAATTTCGGTAGCTAAGTTTCATTTTAAGAAATCCAACTCCAAAATGCACTAGTCAAGATGTGGTAAACATGACCAAATTGAAAATTTTGGCGAATTTGCAACGAGGATTTGGAGAAGCAGAAGGAGCGGAAAGAGGTATGTAAGACTTCACCCTTCTTTCTATGGCATGTCTTAGACGTACTAAGTTGGATACGGGCCTCGGGGACCATTCCTTCCCTCGAAATCCAAGATTGAAATTCGCTACTATTCATTCGGAGAATTGAACTAGAAATGGTGCGAAATGTTGGAAAACTTCTTAGACCTCTAGAACTTGCATAAATGAGACCCGATTACTTTAAAACTTTCATAAGTAATGTCATGAGACGTACTACACGTAAATTGAATTGTGTGCGCCGCCTCATTTGACCCGAGGTGGGCCCATTATTCCGGACTTTCCCTATTGCTCGTTTGGCTTGTTTTGGAGTGGAATCCTAAGGAAACTTCTGATCCTTGTCCCGATTATCAAACGATAGGTACAACGCTATCCTGATGTAAATATGTCTATGATGACCATGACGACGATAATGCTAAGAAAGAACATACGTCCATGATAAGTACGATAAAGATGATTCCTTGACTAAGGTGAAGAATATGATCTTATAATGATAATGATGGAGTCGAAAATGAGAAAATGCCTACGATAGATAGGTTGACGATATGTTCTGCTATATAAATGAAGATATGGAAAAGTTAAACGATTTCTAGATATCGCAATTCTATCATAGAGAATGACTGCCATAAAGGTTCTAAGTAGGTGAAACTATACCTTATGACCCTATTTGATGTTTTCTCATAAATGATATTTTTCATTTGTAACTTCGCCTTATGATACACGTATATGTGCATGTTGTTTATGTGATACATGATATTGATGAATGTATATGTATAGGGGGAATGGGGAAGGGCAACTGTGTCCACCTGATTCAGCTGGCTTATCATCCCGGACGCGGGATGCCGGACGCGGATATGGGAGAGAGCCGGAAACGGCGTACGTATATGTGATATATATTATATGTTGGGACACTTGTTGGGGAGGGGGGGTGGGAGAGCCGATGCACTCGGCGTCCGGGAACGTAAGTAAAGAACACCGTACACCATTTTCTGAAATGCTCTGTTCTCTGTATATGTGATATGTATAATATGTTGGGACACTGTTGGGGAAGGGGGTGGGAGAGCCGATGTACTCGGCGTCTGTGAATGTAAGTGAAGGACACCGTTCTCCGAAATGTTCTGTTTTCTGTATATGTAAATAAGAAGTACCGTTTTCTGGAGAGAAACTAAGCATGCGTGGCATCCGCCTGAAAGGCACTCACATGTACAAGTTACATCTAACCCAGATAAGCTCCGTATGATTGTACCGTTATTATTCATACCGCATATGCCTTTATTATGTTACTATTCATGTCTTACATACTCAGTACAATGCTCGTACTGACCCCTCTTCTTCGGGGGCTGCGTTCATGCCGCGCAGGTACTCCCAGATGAATAGCAGCCAGGACAGAAGATGCTTCGGCGAGGTTGGCAAGCTCCACTTGTTCTGGAGTGTCGCCGAGTCAGCGTACTTGTGCCAGGACTTTCGAGTACAGATAGAGACTTTGTACGAGTCATGGGTTTCGGAGTCGGTTGTATTATGATACGAGTTATATACAGTTACATGTTTTATTTGATTTAAGAACAACAAAGGGATATTCCAATAAACTATTTATGTCTACTTGTCTTAGAGGTTTTGAAAAAAAAAAAATTGAGTACGTAGTAGGAGTCAGCGGGTTCGCTCGGCTCCGGTTACGGGGTCGGGTGCCCATCACACCCTGATCAAGATTGGGGTGTGACACCGGTGGTGCTGGGGCTGGAGCTGGAACTCCTCTCTGCCCTGTTGACACGGGGGGAGCATGAAAAGCCTGTGAAGGAGCCTCATTATGAGACTCGCCTTCTTCTACTTCCGCTGGTGGCCCCCGTTCGACCCTATTCCCAGCCACCGTCTTGCCTTTCTGGGCCCCCGTAGCCTTCCTCTTCACCGGCATTACTGAAACCATAACACAGAATTAGGAAAATATAGGAGCCTGATAACATAGCTCTATCGCACGATCTAGGATACAAAGAAGGTCAGATTTCCTAAATGCCCCGCAGCCTCCTGTCTATAAGTGTGGCGCGCTACACACCCATAGACGGGACTCTACTGGACACGGCTCATAGACAAACCCCTAGGACCGCCTGCTCTGATACCACTTCTGTCACGACCCAACTAGGAGCCGCGACGGATACCCGATACTTGTACCGAGCACCCCTTATCTCTTATCAGTCTCTTGCTACTAGTGGACCACATAAATTATACTTACTTGTGTACTTGGCATTACCATTTTTAACACTATTAAGAACGTTTATTAATAAACTTTCTCGACTTAATATACATCGACGAGGAATAAACATTATACAAAGCACTTGACCGAACACATCCGTCTACGAGCCTCTAACAAATACATAAGATAACAAGAAGGGCGGCTGACGCGTGCCCGAATATGTACACAAAAGTAGTACCACTAGACCGGAGCTCCGATCAACTGGAGCACTTCAATAAACCGCCGGAGAACTCTAGATCAAGTCCGTCCACTCGCTTACTCGCGCGGCATGAAACGCAGCGTCCGCGAGAAGCGGACGTCGATTTGCAGTGGTGTACCGAGTATGTAAGGCATAAGTAATATCACGGGATTAAAGCGAGTACATAAAATAAAACACAACATGGAAATACGGCACAACATATAACTCGTGTCTCTCGTTTGCCCACTGCGGGGAATATTATGTAAGTAAACTTTACCACCGGAGGATTATATAAGTGCCGAATCGCCCGCCCGAGGAGGTACGGTGTATCACTGCCCGCCCATATAGGTGCGGTGGACTGCTGCCCGACCATATAGGTACGGTGAACATTTTCTAAGTAAATCATGAAATAAAGGGGTGATCTGTCATCCGAGTGCCCCCTTGGGGCAGATGCCATGCATGCTAACTTTTTAAAAAAAACTGCGTAAATATATGTAAATAAACTGCCCGCCCATATAGGTACGGTGTAATGAGCCCGCGTCCAGGCCTCCCGCGTCCGGGGTATAATCTGCCCACTGCAGTGGTGTGGCTGCCCGGCCATGTAGGCACGGTATGCATATATAAAAAAACATACTTTATAAAGCATGCATGAGAGCCCAAGTGAAAACTACAACTTTATCGAGTGACGTAAGGTCGGTAACCTCCGATTACGTTATGGAATAATTAGGATCACACGCCTCACCTTGAAGGAACTAATCTTATAAGGCGAGACCATCAAGGAAGAATGACATTAAGAAGATCATGGAATAAGATTATAAACCTTACAAAACATTTATCCATACACTTTAGAATTCTCGGAAGTAAGGTTATAATAAAATAAAATTGAAGTCAAAAACTTCGAACCATTTCATACTCGTATTGAATTACTATCTTGAAACTCTTAGCCACGGATTTATTCTTGTCACACTAGTCTTAATCATATTCTCTCCTTTATTATCTTCGTTATTATCATCACAAAGTATTTCCATTAGCAAGGCTACCACACTTTTTATTTAGTAAATGAAACAATGAAGGTAATCCGGGATCGAGGGTCCCACCTCGGGTCTAATGAGGCGGCGTGCTCAATTTGCGTATACTACATCTCATGACATTGGTTGGGAAGGTTAAAGGGGCAGTCGGGTCCCATTCATGCGAGTTCTAGGCATTTAGGCCATTCTTTCACTATTCATGATCCTTTGGTTCAATTCTTCTGAGTGAATAGTAGGAAATTTTAAAGGTGGTTTTCTAGAATTAGAGAGGTCCCCGAGGTGCGTAACCAAGTCTAGTACTCCTAGGGCATGCCAAGAAAGAAAGGAAAACCTTACATACCTTTTCCGCTTCGTTCACGCCTCCGAATCTCCGTTCCAATTTCGCCAAAACCTACAATTTGGTCACATTTACCAAATGTCAACTTAAGCATTTAGAAGTTGAGTTTCAAAGTAACCATTTGTCTCCGGAATTTGGTAATTTCTGACTTCCCCCAGAATACTCCATTCCACCAAGTTCAACTTGGCCAATTTCAATCAACAACAATCCGGGAATTCAACCCGGCCAAACTAACAACACAATATCGATAACCATACTAACAATTTCCATATTCAATCCAAGTTACATTATAACAACCCAATTAATATACTACTTCCTTCAAAGCCTTCCAACTCCAATAAGAACATTATAATTCATATATCGACAATATCATACTAGTCTCATTATCTATCATGCATATAAGATCATTATATTTCCTTTACATAAACTTCCACCACCAACCTCCAACTACTACAATTTCATGAAAATCACTAAGCTTCATTATCAACATAAATACACAACAACCATAATCAAAGCACTAAATAAAATTGACTCATTCTCTTCCATATAACACCACAAGCACACGGCTACACTACCTTGCATAGCCACGGCAACACACACACACACACAACTCACGGCCACCACCCCTTATTCTATATTCTTTATGAATTTCACTCCTTTTATACACTACAACATGCACAACATCCATGGCATATAAAAGGAATGAATTCTTACCTTTTTCTTCAATTCTTCACTTGGTTGGAAATTCCAACTTGCATGAACATGTGTTCTTCTTGCTCTAATGAACACCCCACCTTGCTAAGGACTCTTTAATTAGTTGTTTGGCTAGGAAAGAATAATTTTTGATGGAAAATCTTCCAAGGTTTTGGTGAGACTTGAGGTGGCCGAATGGCCTCTTGATTTTCTCCTTCTTTTCTTGTTCTTCTTTTCTTGAGTTTTCTAGAAAATTTTGATAATAAGATGACTTAGTCATCTTTAAATGGTGCAAATTAAAGCCCCCATGGGCTAAGCCCATGGGCATGGCTGGTTGGGCCTTCTCCTCTTTGAAAAAAAATTCCAAGCCCAATGTTATTATTTTTCATGACAAATTGTAATTCATCAAATTATTTCCCAAGTTCCAAATTTACCCTTCGCCTTCCTTTATATTTCCGTGAAGCGTATTGCGAATTTCCCTTTTATGCCCTTAACCTTTCTCAATAATTCCGCTTCCAAATGCTTCATAAGTCATTCATATGCTTAACAAAAATAAAAATGTGGCCTTGTTTATCGTCCTCCCGCGATTGTCTCGAATTATCCGATTGCACCAAAAATGCGGGTTATAACACCGGTAACCAGGCATCTATAAGTAATGACGATTAAAGTGAGCTCGTCGCCATTGGGGACCTGAAGGTTCAGGACGAAAGGTAATCACATCCACAGATGAAAGGCGAATACCGAGGACCAAAGGAGGGTAAAATAGTAATTATGCTATAAGAGCGCTTCGAAATCCGCTAAGACTTTGACTTACTCCATATCACGTGACGGAGGCAATGCGGTGAGGTGGACGCGATTATACTGGCGTTAAGGCGCCGCATTTCATCAGAAATTCAAAGTTAAGCGTGCTGGGATGAGAGCAATTCCAGTATGGGTGACCCCCCTTGGAAGTTTTCTGGAAGTTCTGCAAATTCAGACACAAGCAGCAAATTAGGAGTTAGAGTGACTTAAGGACGAATTAGGAGTCTGAGGAATGGACAGAAACCCTAGAAGGTCGCGTAGAACGGGACAAATTAGACTGGTAAAGGGAGAAAAAGGTACAACGCGGCTCTAGAATTAGGGTGAATTGGAATAGTGTTTGGAGATATCTTGTAAGCAAGATAGTAGGGGCTATAAGTGCACATAGGTATGCACAGGATATCCTGCACATACATTGGATCGGATCAAATGATATATGTATTCCGGAAATCAATGTGGCGGTATATGAAAGGCACCAATCGGACGGAGCAATAAGGTTCAAATGGAAATATATATATAAAAGTGCAAATGTTACGAGGCAAGTTGATGTTGTTTTCACTACAAGTTAAGCTTGGAAAGTCTTAATACTACGATGTTTGGGAAAAGAAAGAAAGCGAGTAGACGGAAGGAAAAGGAATTAAAAATGTGTCGAATAAGTGCGCTATCTAATTAAGATTGGAAATACGGATTTAGGGCAAGGTGAGTGGGCGATAGCATAAGTACACCCCTAAAGGGGGGAAGCGAGGGAGAGATACAAGTGTAAGACGAAGACAATCGACGCGACAATGTCCTGGATACAAATGCGTGGGCCGCAGAAGTTCGTTGCTGAGACAAGCTAGGGAAATCGAAGAGTCAGCAGTAAAGGAATAGAAGTCAAGGTAATGGTCGAGATGGCGCTGAGGATTAATTGTAAGTATCCGAAATAACGTGATATTAGAAAATGGAGACTTTAGGAGAAAATATGATAAAGGAGAATAACAAGTAGCTCACGGAGACATCGTGGAGGATAGTACGGCTATTCGGGATCAGAGGTTAAGATGTAGGCAGTAGAATGGTTGCTAGCACTGGAAAAAATTTCCTATGGTAGAAAGTAAGAAAAGTGGGGAAAAGAAATATGATAAAGTAGACCCCTAGCAAATGCGAGCACGGGAGTAAGATCTGAAATAGTACAAATCAGGAAAAAGGAACGAGCGTGACTAAGATCAAATACGCAGGTCGTGCAAGGGGCAGTAGCAGAGTTCGAATTAAAGATAAGGTAATGACACGAGGCAAGGCGTTGGAAATGTAACAAGATGAGTAAGAGAGATTGTAAGACGATTTAAGCAAATGATCGGAATTAGTCGGCTATCAAAACCGGGCGAATTTATGTGTTTCACGAAAGGCGTAACCAGATTCGACAAGAAAGAAAAGCTTAACTTAAGACGCATTGGACCTTATTACACTAATTGTAAGGTAAGAAGGTTGCGTGCTAAAGATGCAGCTTCCGTTAAGGCACTGCGGCGGAATAATAACAGAAGAGAAATGACTGCGAACCCGAGGAGGAAATGAAAGAGAAGCGGGGTTGGTAAATGAAATCGCGGCTCATGGTAGTGAATGAACCCCCCTCTCGAGATCCTTAAGACCCTATATGATTAGTTGAACATTCGAGGACGAATGATCTAAAGGGGGGAAGGATGTTATACCCCGTACTTTGCACGTTCGGATATTTTGAGATGGTTGCGATAAGCTAAAGCACAAGTGTTATAAATTGTATTCTGAATATTTGGACACCTTGGGATTTTTGAGACAAGTTAAGGACAACGTAATGTGTTGATATGGTTTGATATATATGTTGGTTATGGAAAACTTAGACGTGGGAATATTGGAAAAGACTAAGGGCAAAATTGGAATTTTTAAAATGGTTTCATGAATTACCAAAAATATGGACTAAGTAATTGGGCTTGGAAATGGAAAAAAAAAAAAAAAAAAGAGGCCCAAAAAGGGACATGGGTGGCCGGCCATATGGCTAGCCCAACCCATGGTCCATTATTAATTTCCATGTGCTTAAATTAGCACTAAACATTAGAAGATTCAAGAGAAATTGAGAAAGAAGAAAGAAAGAAAGAAGGAGAACAACAACCATGGCCATTCGGCCATGGTCTCCAAGTTTTGTCCCTTCAAATCTTGTCCCCAAAAATTATTTTCTTGCGATATATATACTAATTCAAAGTCCCTCTACAACTTGGTATAGTTATTTCGGAAGATAGACCATTGGTTTTGTCATTTGGATGACTTGGTGGAGTGAAGAAGCTTGAAGAGAAAGGTAAGAATTCATCCCTTCTAATTATGTTTTGAAGGTTTGTTTGTGTTGTAGTGTATGTAAATGAGTAGAATATATAGAAATACGGAAGTTTGCAAAGTGGGTATGAATTTATGCATGTGGCCGTGCATGTGTGTGTGGTATAGTTGAGATGAGTTGGATTTTATGTTGTATTCTAGTTGTGGTTATTATGGAAGTTGTATTGGAAATGAAAGTTGAATGAAAATGGGATGAAGTTGCAAATTTGCATGTTGGCCGTGGGATATGGAGGGATGAAGTAATGATGAATTTATTTTGTTTAAAATGTTAGTTGTGTTGCTATGATCTCTATAATGCAAATGGAAGTTTAATGATTTAAGTTTGGCATTAGAATTGCATATATGTGTTATGGGAAAGTATATGTGTGCTAACATAGTTCATATGCAATTATGAAAATGCATTGCTTAAGTGCTAGTTGTGATTGTCGTTAATGAATTTGAGAGATGATAATGTGTTACGAATATGTTTGTCGAAGAATGGAAGTTTCGGATGAGTTATGGTTTCGGTGGAAAGTTTGTACATTTTGCGAATAATATGTAAAATTATATGTAATGCCTCCAAACGATGTTGGAATGATGTTGATGAGTAAATGAGTATGAAAACATCGATATTGGATTGAAAAAGTAAAATTAGTTTGGAAGTTGTCGCCTTATGTAGAAAGATGACTATTTATGTTAGAATGCGATTCTAGTCAATTATTGATGTTGCTGTGGTTGTTGTTGTCAACAATTGAGCCGAGTTAAATGCTCGGGGTGTCGTATTTTAGGGAGATGCTGCCAAAATTTCGGTAGGCAAATACTAAACCCAAGTTGGAAGTTTGAACCTCATGAATAGTAATTGGTAAATGTGACCATTTGTAGGATTTTGACGAAACGGGATTGGAGTCTCGACGAGCTTAACAAGCAAGAAAGGTATGTAAAGCTCTCCCATTTCTTCTCTTGGCATGTCTTAGATATACTAGGCTCGAATTTGAACTTCGGGGGCAACTCTACATCTTCAGAATCCACGTCTAGAAACGCCCCTTTTTCATTCAATAGAATTGAATGGTTTATTGTGTGAATAGTTAGTAAAATTGTTTTAACCTCTAAAACTTGTGCAAATGAAATCCGATTACCTTGAAATACTCATAAATGACGTTATGAAGTTTTACATGCGTAATTTACATACGCCACCTCATTTGACCGAGGTGGGTCAACTTTGTCCGGATTTTTCCTATTATTCCGTTTGAACTACTTTGGAAATAAATAAAAACTAAGGGAAGTTTTAGCTACCTTTCTAATTTCTACAGAATGACTGTTATATATATTTATTTGAGTCTGATGACCTACTTTGGAATTTGCAAAAGCTCCAGAAAGATTATTCTGATATGAAATATTTCGACATCCGAAAGACTTATGCTCTGATTATTGTTAAAGGTCCGCTATGAGATCTGTTATCTGTGTTACGCCTTCGAGTCTCTGTAAAATGTTGTATATTTTGTATTGCATATGGTTTTCTCACTACTCTGCTCGTGCGAGCTGTAGCCACTCTTTCACTGCGTCCCGGGCCAGGGCATGTATTCGTGCACGTTTCTCTGCATTATTCACCGCGTCCCTCACTAGGGGGCCGGGGCATGTTATATATACATATACTTATGATGATGATGTGATGACGGGGAGGTGGCCAGGATGGCATATGATGATTCCTTCCACCGCGTCCCTCACTAGTAGGGCCGGGCACGTTATATATATATATATCATGATGATTTTACATTACCGCGTCCCTCGGCTGAGGGCCGGGGCATGTTATGTATGCATATGTTCATGATGATTTCTTTATATATGTTACTCAGTCCATTAGTGCTTTTGAAACGCATGATTTACGTCCGAGGTAAGCTTATGAGGTTCAGTTACTGTACTACCATTATGTCCTCTTTATTTCCGTATGATTCAATTACTGTATTTGCTGCTTTACATACTCAGTACATCTTCCGTACCGACCCCTTTCTTCGGGGGCCGCGTTTCATGCCGCGCGGAGTACACCTGCGAGTTGAAGATATCAGCAGAAGATGTTCCAGCGGGATTGGCGAGCTCCATTTTCTCCAGAGTGCTGCCGGGTCTGAGTTTTATGATATGGATTCATGTTCCGGGTTAGAGACTTTGCAGACAGTGTCGTGGGCATTAGATGTGAGTTATGGAAGCGGCTATGTAAGCCGATGTATGATTATGTGTTGTATTGTAAGTTTCATATGTTGCAAGATTTTATTTGACTTGAGAAAAAGGAAACATATTATTCTTCGATAAATTTTTGTTATGTATATTTGTGTCATGATTTGAGAGCTAGCGTGAGTATGACTATTATGTGAGTCCGCGGGTTCGCTCGGCCCTAAATAAGGGTCGGGTGCCCATCACGCCCTAACGGAAATTAGGGTGTGACAAATTGGTATCAGAGCGGTTCGTCTTGGGGTTGTCCGCAAAGTCGTGTCCGGTAGAGTCCCGTTTATGGTGTGAAGCGCGCCACATTTATAAACAGGAGGCTACGGGGCATTTAGGATGGTTACTCTTCTTTGACATCTTAGATCGTGCCATAGAGCCAAGTCATAGGAAATGAGATTATTTGCGCTAACCTCTGATTTTAGCAGAGAAATGGCATCGACGGAAGAAAACGACTGGCGATATTGGAAGCTATAAAGCATGAAGGTAAGTGACGGTACGAAAGATACATGTCAGGTAAGAAATAGAAGTACGACTGGAATACGAACGAAAGATCAAAGGGGAAAGTAAACGAAAAAGTGTAATAGGTGCAGTTGAGTTGAGCCCGCAAGGTATGTTCATTATTTTTGTATTGTCGGTGATGTTGAGAGCCTCCGTGAGGCCGTGACATGACATGATATGCATATATATGTATGTTGGCCCCGTGAGGCATTCTTTGGTATTTACGTGTACGGAGTTTTGGGATAGTAACGATTCTGAGGGAGACTACGAAATTTTCCCAGAAATAAAGTGAAAATGAGATATAGATTTATAACATGTCTTGAAAAGTCGTGGCAATAACAATGATAAGACTTGACTAAGTCACAAGTATGGCCGACCCCGGGAAACGAACTGTGACGGGTACGAATGAATAGATAAGGCAGCCTGTGGAACGATAAGGATAAAGTGGATCGGAAAAGAGAAAAAGGTTAAGAAATACGAATAAGGCACGAATACGATATAATGTGAATATAATATATATATATTCTTATGAAAATAAGTAAAGCCCAATGAGAAGATAGCCAAAGTTAAGATATGATCCACGTAGCTAGAATATAGGGGCAAGTGTGAAAAGGAAGAGTTCGGAATAAGCGTTATGCAATAGTAGAAATGACAGTGGACGTAAGAAAAGAAAGGATAATCGGAAGGAGTAAGTAGGAAGAGAGCGAGATAACAGTATAATGGTAGATCATGACATGTGTAGCTAAGGACACGGATACTATAAGTGATGGGAATGTGGAAAACCCGGTTATAGAAAAGATGAAGAGCAGAGTAAAATGGGAGCAGAATTTCAAGGGCCGGTAACCAGGCATCTATAAGTAATGACGATTAAAGTGAGCTCGTCGCCATTGGGGACCTGAAGGTTCAGGACGAAAGGTAATCACATCCACAGATGAAAGGCGAATACCGAGGACCAAAGGAGGGGTAAAATAGTAATTATGCTATAAGAGCGCTTCGAAATCCGCTAAGACTTTGACTTACTCCATATCACGTGACGGAGGCAATGCGGTGAGGTGGACGCGATTATACGGCGTTAAGGCGCCGCGTTTCATCAGAAATTCAAAGTTAAGCGTGCTGGGATGAGAGCAATTCCAGTATGGGTGACCCCGGGAAGTTTTCTGGAAGTTCTGCAAATTCAGACACAAGCAGCAAATGAGGAGTTAGAGTGACTTAAGGACGAATTAGGAGTCTGAGGAATGGACAGAAACCCTAGAAGGTCACGTAGAGCGGGACAAATTAGACTGGTAAAGGGAGAAAAAGGTACAACGCGGCTCTAGAATTAGGGTGAATTGGAATAGTGTTTGGAGATATCTTGTAAGCAAGATAGTAGGGGCTATAAGTGCGCATAGGTATGCACAGGATATCCTGCACATGGTTGGATCAGTGGATATATGTATTCCGGAAATCAATGTGGCGGTATATGGAAGGCACCAATCGGACGGAGCAACAAGGTTCAAATGGAAATATATATATAAAAGTGCAAATGTTACGAGGCAAGTTGATGTTGTTTTCACTACAAGTTAAGCTTGGAAAGTCTTAATACTACGATGTTTGGGAAAAGAAAGAAAGCGAGTAGACGGAAGGAAAAGGAATTAAAAATGTCGGAATAAGTGCGCTATCTAATTAAGATTGGAAATACGGATTTAGGGCAAGGTAGAGTTGGGCGATAGCATAAGTATACCCCTAAAGGGGGGAAGCGAGGGAGAGATACAAGTGTAAGACGAAGACAATCGACGCGACAATGTCCTGGATACAAATGCGTGGGCCGCAGGTGAAGTTCGTTGCTGAGACAAGCTAGGGAAATCGAAGAGTCAGCAGTAAAGGAATAGAAGTCAAGGTAATGGTCGAGATGGCGCTGAGGATTAATTGTAAGTATCCGAAATAACGTGATATTAGAAAATGGAGACTTTAGGAGAAAATATGATAAAGGAGAATAACAATTAGCTCACGGAGACATCGTGGAGGATAGTACGGCTATTCGGGATCGAGGGTTAAGATGTAGGCAGTAGAATGGTTGCTAGCACTGGAAAAAATTTCCTATGGTAGAAAGTAAGAAAAGTGGGGAAAAGAAATATGATAAAGTAGACTCCTAGCAAATGCGAGCACGGGAGTAAGATCTGAAATAGTACGAGTCAGGAAAAGGGAAAGAGCGTGACTAAGATCAAATACGCAGGTCGTGCAAGACGATGCGAGTTCGAATTAAAGATAAGGTAATGACACGAGGCAAGGCGTTGGAAATGTAACAAGATGAGTAAGAGAGATTGTAAGACGATTTAAGCAAATGATCGGAATTAGTCGGCTATCAAAACCGGCGAATTTATGTGTTTCACGAAAGGCGTAACCAGATTCGACAAGAAAGAAAAGCTTAACTTAAGACGCATTGGACCTTATTACACTAATTGTAAGGTAAGAAGGTTGCGTGCTAAAGATGCAGCTTCCGTTAAGGCACTGCGGCGGAATAATAACAGAAGAGAAATGACTGGCGAACCTGAGGAGGAAATGAAAGAGAAGCAGGGTTGGTAAATGAAATTGCGGCTCATGGTAGTGAATGAACCCCCCCCCCTCGAGATCCTTAAGACCCTATATGATTAGTTGAACATTCGAGGACGAATGTTCTAAAGGGGGGAAGGATGTTATACCCCGTACTTTGCACGTTCGGATATTTTGAGATGGTTGCGATAAGCTAAAGCACAAGTGTTATAAATTGTATTCTGAATATTTGGACACCTTGGGATTTTTGAGACAAGTTAAGGACAACGTAATTGTTATATCCCGTATTTTGAGTAACGGGACAACTAGAGTGAATTATGAGAAGTTAGGGACAAGGCTCTCCCGAGAGACTTCTGTGTGTCTTAAAGACTTGAGTTGTGTATGATTTTAGTGTCATGTAAATGTTAAGGAAGCATTTGGAGGCAATTTCCATTTTTAGTAAGTGTGCTAATTTTGGAAAATTGGAAATAATTTTGGTTTGTAAGAAATAAGGTAAGGATTGATCTTATTTAGCACATGAGTTGTTTATGGAAGAATATTAGTGTGGAAGTGTCGAGGAAGGCTAAGGGCAAAATGCGAATTTTGGAGATTAGTTTCGGGAATTTTAAAATGTGACCAATAAGTCATTGGGCTCAAAAAAATGATGAAAATTTTAGGCCCAAGTACATGTGGTGGCCGGCCACATGGCCAAGCCCACCCAAGAAAATTAAATATTTTCCATGTGCTAAATTAATTATAAAGGGATCATTTATCCCTTAGAAACTTCATGAAATAAGAAGAGCAAGACAAAGAAAATCAAGAACAAAAAAAAGAGGCATTCGGCCCTATGTTCCCACAAATCACTTTCAAAAATCTTGTTCCAAAAATTATTTCCTTGTTATATTCCTACTAATTCAAGGTCCCTCTACAACTTGGTGCAATTGTTTTGGAAGATTGAGCATTGGTTTCATCAATCTCACACTTTGGACAAGTGAAGAAGATAGAAGAAAAAGGTAAGAATTAATCTCTTGTTATTATGTATGAAGGTTGGTTTGTGTTGTAGTATATGGAAATGAGTAGAAACTATGGAAATATGGAAGTTTGCAAAGTGGGTGTGGATATGTATGTGTGGCCGTGTGTGTTAGTGTATGAGTATGATGAGTTGAATTTTTATATTGTATTCTAGTTGTGGTTATTGTGGAAATTGTATTGGAATTGAAAGAAGAATAAAAATTGGTTGAAGTTGGAAAGGGAGTGTTGGCCGTGTGGTGCCTAGTGAGGAAATGGGAATGAATTAATTTTGCCTAATATGTTAGTTGTGTTGTTGTGATCCTTATAATGTAAATGAAGGTAAAATGGTTTAAGTTGGCATTAAAATGGAATGTGGAAGGTTATGTCATTTTAGAATGATTTTATGATATTGTGGAAATGAAGTTGTTAATGTGCAAATAATGATTATTGTTGATGAAATTGGAAGATGGAAATGTATTATGAATACGTATGTTGAGAATTAGAAGTTTCGGATGAATTATGGTTTCGGTGGAAAATTTGTATATTTTGTATATTTTGTGAATATCTTGTAAAATGATATGAAAACGCTTCCTAATTATGTTGGAATGATCTTGGCTAATATAGAACCATGAAAATATTGACCTTGACTTGAAAATGCAAAGTTAGATTGGGAGATGTTGCGTTATGTGGAAAAGAAGACAATATATGTTAGAATATGTTTCAATTCAATTGTTGATGTTGTTGGAATTGTTGATGGTTTGGTTGTTGATATTTGGGCTGAATTGAATCTCGGGATGTTGTATGTATAGGGGAGATGCTGCCCAAATTTCTGTAGACAAGTATTGACTAAGATTGAATTCTTGAAGCTTTATGATTAATATTTGGTAAATATGACCAATTGTAGATTTTGGACGAAACGGGATTTGAATTTGGAGAAGCGTAAGGAGCGAATAAGGTATGTAAGGCTTACCTCTTCTTTCTTTGGCATGTCTTAGATGTAATAGGCTTGAATACGTGTCTCGGGGATCACTCAAATTATAGAAATCCAAGACTGAAATTAGTTACTATTCACTCAAGAAATTGAAGCAAATGCTTATGAATAGTTAAAAGAATTGTCTGTACGCCTAGAACTTGCATGAATAGGATCCGAATACCCTAAAACTCTTATAAGCAACGTCATGAAATGTGTTATACGTAAATTGTGGACGCCGCCTCATTTGACCCGAGGCGGGCCCCTAGTTTCCGAGATTTTTCCCCGTTGACTTAATTGATTTATTTTAAGCGATATGCAAGTACGATAACTATTTTGATTGTCTCATTGAGTATTATAATATATTTTGATATCGTTTGACTCGTAAGAATGATTTTCGAAGTTCGTAACATTTGTATACAAATTTTGACTAACTCGGAATTTGTTTCTACACCTTCGAATGACGGCAAATATAATTGTCCGTCGAGTTTTGAAAAAATAATTTGTTTATTTATTTGTTTGCATGCATATAGCTTTCTCACTACTCGCTCGTGCGAACCGTTATGATATCTTTCACTTTGCGTCCCGGCCAGGGTATGTGTTAGTGCAATTCCACCGCATTATTCACCGCGCCCCTCACTAGAGGTCCGGGGCATGTTATATATATATATATGTATGTACGTATGTATGATGATGATGTGATGACGGGGAGGTGGCCAGGATGGCATATGATGATTCCTTTCACCGCGTCCCTCCTTAGAGGGCCGGGGCACGTTACATGCATGTACATGATGATTTTATTTACCGCGCCCCTCATTATAGGGCCGGGGCATGTTATGGTTGCATTTGTTCACGATGATTTCTTTAGTTATGATACTCAGTCTATTAAAATTTGGAAAAGCACGATTTATGTTCGAGGTAAGTTTTATGAGATCAGATTATTGTACTACTTTTCTGTCCTCTTTATTTCCGTATGATTCAGTTATTGTGTTTACTGCTTTACATACTCAGTACATATTCCGTACTGACCCCCTTTCTTCGGGGGCTGCGTTCATGCCGCGCAGGTGCAGATATACGTTCGAGTGAGCCGCCAGCTTAGGGTCCCTGTTCAGCTATCTTGAAGAGCTCCCTTGTCCGGAGCCCAGATTTTGGTACAGTCTTTTGCTTCGTTTGTGTATATTTGTTCAGGGTACGGCGGGGCCCTGTCCCGTCATATGTTCGTATGTTCTGTTCTGTTTGTAGAGGCCTGTAGACATAAATGTGGGTTATGGTCCTATCTGTACAGTTTGTGTATGTGTTGTATGTTTGGGCGGTTTATCCACCGCGGCAGCCTCGCCGGCTCGCCTATATATATGAGTATGTGAATATGTTGGCCCTGTGTGGCCTTTGTTGGTATTTTCTGAGTACAGGTTAATTTTTGGTTAGCGAGAAAAACAGAGGAAACTCTGCCCAAATTTTTCTAACTACTTGAGTTACTATTTTTGTATTTTGGTACGTACGGGTGCCCAGTTCGGGCACTAGTCACGGCCTACGGGGTTGGGTCGTGACAGTAATGTGTTGATCTGGTTTGATATATATGTTGGTTATGGAAAACTTAGACGTGGGAATATTGGAAAAGACTAAGGGCAAAATTGGAATTTTTAAAATGGTTTCATGAATTACCAAAAATATGGACTAAGTAATTGGGCTTGGAAATGCAAAAAAAAAAAAAAAGAGGCCCAAAAAGGGACATGGGTGGCCGGCCATATGGCTAGCCCAACCCATGGTCCATTATTAATTTCCATGTGCTTAAATTAGCACTAAACATTAGAAGATTCAAGAGAAATTGAGAAAGAAGAAAGAAAGAAAGAAGGAGAACAACAACCATGGCCATTCGGCCATGGTCTCCAAGTTTTGTCCCTTCAAATCTTGTCCCCAAAAATTATTTTCTTGTGATATATATACTAATTCAAGGTCCCTCTACAACTTGGTATAGTTATTTCGGAAGATAGACCATTGGTTTTGTCATTTGGATGACTTGGTGGAGTGAAGAAGCTTGAAGAGAAAGGTAAGAATTCATCCCCTCTAATTATGTTTTGAAGGTTTGTTTGTGTTGTAGTGTATGTAAATGAGTAGAATATATAGAAATACGGAAGTTTGCAAAGTGGGTATGAATTTATGCATGTGGCCGTGCATGGGTGTGTGTGGTATAGTTGAGATGAGTTGGATTTTATGTTGTATTCTAGTTGTTATTATGGAAGTTGTATTGGAAATGAAAGTTGAATGAAAATGGGATGAAGTTGCAAATTTGCATGTTGGCCGTGGGATATGGAGGGATGAAGTAATGATGAATTTATTTTGTTTAAAATGTTAGTTGTGTTGCTATGATCTCTATAATGCAAATGGAAGTTTAACGATTTAAGTTTGGCATTAGAATTGCATATATGTGTTATGGGAAAGTATATGTGTGCTAACATAGTTCATATGCAATTATGAAAATGCATTGCTTAAGCGCTAGTTGTGATTGTCGTTAATGAATTTGAGAGATGATAATGTGTTACGAATATGTTTGTCGAAGAATGGAAGTTTCGGATGAGTTATGGTTCCGGTGGAAAGTTTGTACATTTTGCGAATAATATGTAAAATTATATGTAATGCCTCCAAACGATGTTGGAATGATGTTGATGAGTAAATGAGTATGAAAACATCGATATTGGATTGAAAATGTAAAATTAGTTTGGAAGTTGTCGCCTTATGTAGAAAGATGACTATTTATGTTAGAATGCGATTCTAGTCAATTATTGATGTTGCTGTGGTTGTTGTTGTCAACAATTGAGCCGAGTTAAATGCTCGGGGTGTCGTATTTTTAGGGGAGGTGCTGCCGAAATTTCGGTAGGCAAATACTAAACCCAAGTTGGAAGTTTGAACCTCATGAATAGTAATTGGTAAATGTGACCATTTGTAGGATTTTTACGAAACGGATTGGAGTCTCGACGAGCTTAACAAGCAAGAAAGGTATGTAAAGCTCTCCCATTTCTTCTCTTGGCATGTCTTAGATATACTAGGATCGAATTTGAACTTCGGGGGCAACTCTACATCTTCGAATCCACGTCTAGAAACGCTCTTTTCATTCAATAGAATTGAATGGTTTATTGTGTGAATAGTTAGTAAAATTGTTTTAACCTCTAAAACTTGTGCAAATGAAATCCGATTACCTTGAAATACTCATAAATGACGTTATGAAGTTTGACATGCGTAATTTACATACGCCACCTCATTTGACCGAGGTGGGTCCACTTTGTCCGGATTTTTCCTATTATTCCGTTTGAACTACTTTGGAAATAAATAAAAACTAAGGGAAGTTTTAGCTACCTTTCTAATTTCTAATGACCGTATATATATTTATTTGAGTCTGATGACCTACTTTGGAATTTGCAAATGCTCCAGAAAGATTATTCTGATATGAAATATTTCGACATCCGAAAGACTTATGCTCTGATTATTGTTAAAGGTCCGCTATGAGATCTGTTATCTGTGTTACGCCTTCGAGTCTCTGTAAAATGTTGTATATTTTGTATTGCATATGGTTTTCTCACTACTCGCTCGTGCGGCCGTAGCCACTCTTTCACCGCGTCCCGGGCCAGCATGTATTCGTGCACGTTTCCGCATTATTCACCGCGTCCTCACTAGGGGCCGGGGCATGTTATATATACATATACTTATGATGATGACGTATGACGGGGAGGTGGCCAGATGGCATATGATGATTCCTTCCACCGCGTCCCTCACTAGAGGGCCGGGGCACGTTACATATATATATACATGATGATTTTACATTACCGCGTCCCTCACTAGAGGGTCGGGGCATGTTATGTATGCATATGTTCATGATGATTTCTTTATATATGTTACTTAGTCCATTAGTGCTTTTGAA
Source organism: Lycium ferocissimum (assembly GCF_029784015.1). Classification (NCBI taxonomy): domain Eukaryota; kingdom Viridiplantae; phylum Streptophyta; class Magnoliopsida; order Solanales; family Solanaceae; genus Lycium; species Lycium ferocissimum. Next base: position 24,737 of record NW_026725353.1, read on the forward strand.
ACGCATGATTTACGTCCGAGGTAAGCTTATGAGGTTCAGTTACTGTACTACCATTCTGTCCTCTTTATTTCCGTATGATTCAGTTACTGTATTTGCTGCTTTACATACTCAGTACATCTTCCGCATCGACCCCCTTTCTTCGGGGGCTACGTTTCATGCCGCGCAGTACACCTGCACGAGTCAAGATATTAGCGAAGATGTTCCAAATGGATTGGCGAGCTCCATTTTCTCCGGAGTGCTGCCGGGTCTGAGTTTTATGATATGGATTCATGTTCCGTGTTAGAGACTTTGCAGACAGTGTCGTGGGTATTAGATGTCAGTTATGGAAGCGGCTATGTAAGCCGATGTATGATTATGTGTTGTATTGTAAGTTTCATATGTTGCAAGATTTTATTTGACTTGAGAAAAAAGGAAACATATTATTCTTCGATAAATTTTTGTTATGTATATTTGTGTCATGATTTGAGAGCTAGCGTGAGTATGACTATTATGTGAGTCCGCAGGTTCGCTCGGCCCTAAATAAGGGTCGGGTGCCCATCACGCCCTAACGGAAATTAGGGTGTGACATTAGGCCACTCACAAACCTGTGCACCCTATCTCCTATGTCGGCCACCATAGTCAGAGCATATCTAGCCAATGAATTAAACTGAAGGCTATACTCCAAGGCACTCATACTTTCTTGTTTCAAATTTAAGAACCTATCCGCTCTAGCTCGACGGACCTCGGGTGGTAAATAGTGGCGGATGAAGGCATCTACAAATTCTTGCCAAACTGGAAGAGATGCATTCTCTTTTCTTGAAGACATCCAGTTATTATACCCAAGAACTGCCACATCCTGGAGTCTATAGGATGCTAACTCCACAGATTCGGTTTTGGAGGCATGAATAATCTTCAATGTTCTCAACATCTCATCAACAAAACCTTGCGGGTCTTCATCTGGCTTTGACCCGAAAAACTTCGGAGGATTTAAACTCATGAAATCACGGGCTCTAGTACTAACTGCCCGGTCACTCAGACCCGAACTCTGCCGCTGTGCCTGGGCGGCAACTAACTGCGTCAATAAATGAATAGCTTCGGTCAGTTGTTGACCGGAAGCAGCCGGTGGAGGAACTGTACACAAAATAATAAATCATTGGCACCTCTGGAACAATGGAGTGCTCTCAAAGTCTGCTGCTAGCTCCTACTAATCTGGATCACCTTCCTGTCTACCTGTGGGCATGAACATAGCGTCCAAAGAAAAGGACGTCAGTACGAGCATTGTACTGAGTATATAAGGCATGAATGAAATAGACATAATAAAGAAATCATGAAACATAAGATGAAGATATAACCTGCTTAACCTTTACAAGAAAAATATGTCATACATATCACATATATCATCATCGTTAACCCGTGTCCGGGTAACCATTATACGCCGCCCACTAGTGGTGTCATGCCCGGCCATCTAGGCTGGGTGTAATCATAAACAGCCCGCCTTAGCGGTGTCATGCCCGGCCCTATAGGCTCGGTGTAATCGTATCATCATATACTCATTATAAACTTATCATCATCATGCATTTGTCATAAACCATGCATTAGAACTTAAAGATAATCTATAACCATATCGGGGTGACATAAGGTCGGGGACCCCCGATTACATTATGGAGTGATTATATACATCATACCTCATCTCGAAGGAACTAACATTGTGAGGTGAGTGTAACACAATGAACGACATCAAGGGATCGTAATCAGGGTCATTAGCTTTGTAGAAACATCATATCATGGCTTTAGAATTCTTTAAACTTAAACTCGTCATCATCATTATCATTCTCGTAACATATCTCTTTACTTTATCTCATGTGAAGCTCTTTATAATCATAGACTCATAATTTTCGGAATGTAAGAAAGTCATGGAAAGACAGGAGGATTCATGCTATAGGAGTCATGCCTTAGAAAGAAGGGACTAGCCTTACATACCTTGTCGTTTAGCTACTCTATCGCTTGAATGTTCCTCTTTAATGCTCACATTTCTACCTTCAAGAGAGTTTGTACTAACATTAGATAATCGATAGCTTAAGCATACTAGACTAAAACTAGAGGAAATTGGGCAGCATTTCCTTTGTTTATACAACTTTCTCCATATCATTTATCAACTCCCAAACGTCAATAATAACATTCATCATATCATAAGCAACAATCTTCATTCACCCTACATTATTCAAGTCTCCCATTTCCATCTCAAATCATCCATAACCAAGATCATAATACAATGTTGCATTACTCCTTATACAATGTTTCTCCCATGTTCTTAATGTCATTTGTAACACATTTATAATCACAACATGTCAAGAATCATGATCCATTCCAAGCTACTACTAAAAAATGTCACTATTCTTACATTCATAACCCATCTTCTAGTTCCTTTCATAATCAAAGTCTTTGAACCCCTCAATACCCTAAATAACATGTAAGGATCGTAAAACTTACCTTTGATTATGTGGAAACGAGCTTTGGGTGGAAACTCTTCACTTGAGCAAAACCCTAGTTCCACTTCCAAAGAGATTCTTGTCTTGGATGAACCCTAGTGAGCTTCTTGCACTTAATCTGCTTGGTTTGATGAAGTTGATCTTTCATTTACCTTGATTTTATGTTGATGAAATATGTAGAACACTCTAGAAGCCTGGAGAGAGATAGAGAAGTGGAAAGAATGAGAAAAAGAAAGTGGGAACATGTATTTATACTTGCACTTAATCAGCTCATCGGGTATTATACAGACCACTTATATGGTCCGTATAAAATTGTACCATCCGTATAAGTGTTTGTGGTTTGCCATCAGAGAAAACATTTCTTCTGTTGGGTTATACGGCCCCTTATACGGACCGTATAATGTTATACGGACTGTATAAGTTGGTCGTATAACTCCATTTTTCCGAATTTGTTTCCGTCGTTTTGTTTGATCTCCAATCCTTATAAAACCTTCTTAACACTTGTTTAACACCTTATTGGCAATCTAAGGAGCATCATAACTTCTTCTCAAGACATTTACTAAATCACCATTAGCTCGGTACTTACTAAACTCCTCCGAATACACGGCTTACGCTTTACATTTCTTGATGAACTTTCTTCTCTTGCCTCGAATCCCTTTGAAATCTCAATTAGACCCATTAGATACTACTTCCTACTTATCGAAACATCATTTACTCCTCACGCTACGTTGGTCTATGTACAATGCAATGGTATGAAATTTTTCGAGGTGTAACAGTTCAATGGTATCCCATTGTTGGTGTTTTCATTGTGGTTGTCATTATTCGCATTGTTTTCATTTGACATGTCGAAGTTAACTTAAAACCAAAGAACCAAAGATAAAAAGCAAAAGAACAAATGAAAGCTGAATTGCGAACAAATCACCGCTATTATCCTTAGCCCTATGGTGGGCACCACACTGTTTACCCCTTAAAAAGGTAACTATTGAATTTATAAATGGTTTAAAGAATATGCGATTTGATTTGCTTTAGAATGAAATAATAATGATAATCAACCTAAAAAGGACATTCTTGTGATTAGGGATGCAAGTATATCTAATAAGGCACTAGTTTCTTGGGCAAAAATTTTCCTTCCTAACGCAGTGGCGGGAGGGAAGGGGGGATAGAATATTATGAACCTGTGCAACTGGAACCAAACTGCAATTGTTAAGCAACTCTAACAGTCTCTGAGATAAAAGATTGCTTGTGTATTAGGTGGGTCCACACATATTATATGAAGAAAGATCACGTGGAATATACCCCATATTTAGTTCTTCTATGTTATATCCCGTGTTTTTGCACATTCGGGAAATTTGGAAATAACCTTGGTTTGTAAGGAATAAGGTCATGTCTGAATTTTCTTAGTACGGGTATGCCGGTTATGGAAACTTGAATGCGGAAATAATGGAGAAGGCCTAAGGGCAAATTTGGAATTTTGAAAATTTGTTTCGGAAAGTACTAAACAAGAATTATAAGGAATTGGGCTCAAAAAAAAATGAAAAATGGAGGCCCAATTTGAGAAGGGTGGCCGGCCACATAGTGGCCCAAACCCATGATTTTATTAATTATCCATGTGCCAAATTAATGATATAAGGAGTTAGCATGTGGAAGATTCAAGAAAAACCAAGACAAAACAAGAAAGAACAAGAGAAAGAGAGGCACGGCTAAGTGGGAGAAAAAGAAAGAAAAAAAAAGAAAAATCTTGGAGCTTAATTCCTTGGGTTAAAAATTCATCTCTTTTGGAATTACTACTAAGTGCAAGATTCTCTTCAAGATGATATAATTATTTTGGCAAAAGGTGACCTTGGTGACAAGGAGAATTTGTTGGAAAAAGGTAAGAATTTCATGTTTTCTTTCATGATTATGGAAGATTTATGAATATTAGAATAAGTGGAATTGCATGGAAATCATGGAATTGTGACTTGTGTGTGTGTTTGTGTGTGACCGTGGGATGCACTAGGGTGGAGGAAAATGGTTGAATTTGTTTAGTATGTTGATTATGTTGTTATAGTCTTGTGAAGTATATGAAAAGTATGAAAATTTTGTGTGTTGTGAATATGTGTGTGTAGGCCGTGTGTAACAAGATGAAGGGGAGGGTATGAATCAAATTATTTGGCATGTTAATTGTGTTGTTGGAGTCTTGTGATGTAAATGGAAGGCTAATGGTTCTAGTTGACATGAAAAATTTGTCGTTAAGTTGTTGTCGGAAAGTATGCGATTTTATATAGTTTATGTAATTATAAGAATTGAGGTTGTAAGATGCTAATGGTGATTAGTGTAAATGAAGTTGGAAGACAAAATGTGTTATGGAAATTTATGTTGAAAAATTAAAAGTTTGGATGTATTATGGCCTTGATGGAAAAATTTGCATATTTAGTATATCTTGTGAATATTTTATGGAAATGGTATGAAATGTCTCCGAATTGTATTTGAATGGTTTTGGATTAGTAAATAAATATGAGAACGTTGACATGAAGTGGGAAGTGTGAAGTCGGAATAGAAATTATTGCATTAGGTCGAAAGGTTGACTAGTTGTGTTATGTTGTGATTGTTAATGTTATTGATGTTGTTGCTGGGTTGTTGTTAGTTGTTTTGAGCCGAGTTGAATCTCGGGGGTGTTGTATTTATAGGGGAAGTGCTGCCGAAATTCCGGTAGACAAATATAACCCCACGATTGAAGTGTTAACTCTCATGAATAGTAACTGGTAAAGATGACCGTTTGCAGATTTTTGACGAAACGGGATTGGAGATTAAGCGAGCGTAGGACGTCCGTAAGGTATGTAAAGCTTACCTATTCTTCATATGGCATGTCTTAGACCTACTAGGCCGAAAACGGAACCTCGGGAATGATTCTGCTCCTAGAAATCCGATTTTGATTTTGGTTACTATTCATTCAGCGTAATTGATTCATAATGCTCACCTTTGGACATAAGGGTACGTAAACCTTCGTATCTTTTGTGAATGACTCCGAATCACTTCGAACCTTTCTTAGATGACTTTACGGAGCCTAATGTCTGTAAATTATGTTCGCCGCCTCGACTCGACCCGAGGTGGGCCCGCAAGTCCCGAGACTTCTCCTATTTGATTCGTTTGGCTCGTTTTCGTTCGATATGAAGAAGTGTTCGCTTATGACGTTGAGGTCTGTTTGAAATGTCCGATAATGATATTTGAAAGTTCGTTACTGATATTTGAAAGTTCGTTACTATGAACGATGCTAAAATTTTCTGAAAATGATCTACGATGTATTTTTGAGAAAATTGATAAGTTAAAAGTCCGTAACTTTTGTATACTAATTCCGATGTACTCAATATTCGTTTGGAGCCTTCTGAGGCTACTGTATATCGTATATCTATATATGGAATTATGTGTTGAGTCTGGAAATTTACTTTTGATATGCATATGGTTTCTGCACTACTCCGCTCGTGCCATTTATTATGGTTTCGTTCGCCGGTACCCGGGCCGGTTTTGTGGTCGTGCGCATTATGACATGTTCGGCAGTATGATGTGTTACGGTTTCCGAGACCTCGCCATAGGGCCGGTTACCGTCCATGGTGTTATGATGTGATATGGCTTCTGATATATTCTGATGATATGATGTGTGTGATGTTATGATGTGTTCGGAGACGTACGGAGATTTGAAAGCTTCTGGAGTATGATGTGTTGTGGCACCAGCATCGGGGGTGACCACGTATTCTGAGCTTTATGCATGATTTTTTTTTGTTTGCATTCTGTACATTTGTATTTCGCACAGGGTTTGATCGGTTACGTCTGTATTTGTTTTTGTATCTCCTAGATCCATTTATGATTTGAGTTATTGTACCTCTGCTTTACATACTCGGTACTTCTTTCGTCGACCCCGCGTTCCTCGGGGGGGGTCGCGCTACATGCCCGCGGCACGGACGCACCGCGTGGTACGCCACCGCTTTAGGGACCTCGTGCTCGCATCGAAGTGCTCCTTTGATCCGGAGCTTATACTTTTGGTATATACCCTTTTCTGTTGTATATTCTGTACATTTGCTACTGCTCGGGTACGGCGGGGCCCTGTCCCGTCATATGTTCATATGTTTTGTTCTGTTTGTAGAGGCATGTAGTCATATTTGTGGGTCGCGGGTCCAGTCTGTTTGTATGTGACTCCGGTTTGTCTGTATATGATTTTGATTTGCGTCCTTAAGCGGCCCCGTGGGCTACTTTGGCCGATATGGCCCACATGTTTGCATGAGTGTGTCCGCGATGTACATTCCGCCAACTTTGATTCGATATGATGTCTGTCACGGGTGACCGCTTAGGATCGCGTTTGTATGATATCTGCTTCCGATTATCAGTACGAGTTATGTCTGTTAAATCTGAGTATGCCTTATTTTAATGATTCTGTTCGTAAGTTTGTTTGGGGTGCCCGTGCAGGGCACCAGTCACGGCCCACGGGGCTGGGTCGTGACATTCGACTTGGGTGGTAAGGAAAATTTTGGAGTCTTGGAAGTTCATACTACAAGCACCAACAATTCAGGGGACTTACAAACCAGATTTGCTGCTGTGATAGAGCATGGGAAGTTCTCTATCAGAAAAATATATGTCTCAGTGATTCCTCACCTCTCTAAGGTCCCCTAGAATATCACTTTTCACCATAATGTTCATCCAAGACATAAGATATAGTATGTTTGCAATGATGAGAAGATTAGTTACAGTTGATAACTATTGAAATTTGGCATTCAAGTAGATCAGACTTGTGTATTTTATGACTTTGCTATTGAAACACTTAACCATATGTTCTTTGAATGTAAAACTGTCAGAGCTCTTTAGCAGAGGATATTGCTATGGTTGGGGTTCCAAAGAAATGTTGGATACTGGACATAAGAGGTGTTACGGTTCACTAATATGCGGGTGCGTAAAAGCTACTAAGAGGTTGTGGACTCTATTTGGATTTTTATATTTTTTAGAGTCGCCACCTAATCTATAAGGAAAATTAGGAAAACCAGTTAAAAGAGTTTATCAAACAAGAGAAAAATTCTTTTTAAACCAGAGTTCGAGGTAAGGGTTTTGGTGATCTCGTAGGGAAGGTTTTAAGCACCTTAGTATTAAGGAACCGTAGAATATGGTTGACCTACGAGCTTCAGTATGTGATTAATTGTAATTATTTGCTAAAATAGTTTTCTTTCATGTAAAACTATCATGGCATATCGTAAACATTTTTGGCAAAAATTCTTTTATTCAAAGGATAAAAATAGTTGGATTTCCTTTGAAAATGTATATAAGGATTAAAGTCACTACATTTTTCGGACCAAAACACACTTAAGATTTCTCTTAAGAAGAGTTCAATTATTTTGTCCAATGTTATGTCTTTAGTCCTTATAAGTTTATTAAAGAAAAACAATTTGAGTGTTGACCTTTTGTAAATATGCCATGGGTTGTACAAGTATATAAAAAGGATTTTATACTTTATCAAACTTTGTCCATTTTTCAAGTCAACCATACTTTACTTTTAAACCTTTATCCCAAACCAAGGTTTAAGTGCATTTTCCCTTATTCATTGACTTAAGGTTTGGGCTGGCCCCAAAAAGGTTTAAAATAACCTTAAGTTTTGAAGTCGATTTTGAAAACAACTCATTTCTTTTCTTTTGAAGATCAGTTTTCTTTTGTTTTCATTGAAGGTAACTAAAATCAATCCCAAGTATTCAAAATTAGTTTCTTATTTATTTCCGAATGGGGGCAAAGGCCCAAACAATTTTTTCATCTTTTAAGTCCTTATACAAGCTTATATATCCCGTATATGTATACCATATCACTTCAATTTTATTTTAAAGATTTCAACGATGTCATTTGCCGATTTCATGCATTGTTTCAATTTAAACGTGTCGATTTTAAAAATCATTTGAGCAATTCCTAACTCTTCTACGCGACATTTGTAAGTTCTAACACATTTGGGTTCCAATGATTTCAAGCATTTGTTTACATATACAATACGTACACAAACATTACATATGTATATATATATATATATAAAGTGTAGAGTTTAGGCTAGTGGGCCTACCGAAGCCCACTAGTTGCCATTTTCACCCATGGTTAGGCCTTCTATGCATTTCATTTTATCCGGACTTGATAGAAAGAGACTATTGGGCCCTTGGCCCAACACTGGTTCGTAGAGATGGCCCAAATGGCTCGAGTTGTCCATGCAAACAAAGAAGGGAAAAAGGAAAGATGCAGTTAGAAAGTACCTAGACTTAATAAATCAACTAGAGCTTAAAAGAAAAAGCAAAATCACAGATAGACATGTATGCGTATAGGCATATCAATACATTCACTACACTTAGTAAAATAACGAACTCAAATAAAAAAGCCCAGGCAGAAAGAGTGTAACGACCCATTTGGTCGTTAGTCTTTTCGATACTTTTGACCTTTCCATGAACTTCTTTAGCTCACATTTGACCTGAGGGGACCGTTGACACACTTCCTGAGGTGTTTGGATATGATTTGGGTGACTTGTTGGAAAATTTGGGCTTAAAGTGAAAAAGAGTCAACTCAAAGTTGACTTTTGGGTAAACAGATCTTTTTCGGGAATCCGTCGATTCCGAAAGGTCCGGACGGTCTTTAGAACTTGTATGTATATTTGGTTCGGTTCCCAATGCACTCAGTTGCATTCTGGGACTTGGGTTGGGAAGTTGGATTTGAAGTATCAGGGGTTGACTTGGTCAACGAGACCTCCGTTGGGAATTCTTAGAACACGAAAGCATTCGTAGCGTGTTTTTACTTATGTCTGCATATATGGTATGTGAGCAGATGGCCTCGGGTGATCATCGGGATTTCGGGTTGAGATTGTGAAGATTGGGGATTTCTGGAGTCCGGTGCACGCTGTGGCGGCACCGCTATAGCGTTGGCCATGCCGCAACAGAGGCCTAGTGCAATCTTTAATGGACTGCCGCAGCGGTCTGAGGGGTACAAAAGCGGTACCACCGCAGTGGTATCGTTATCGTAGGTGCGGGTATCGGGCAGTTAATTTCATTAAATGAGTGTTAAAAGCCCTAAGTCACTCATTCATTACTATTCTGAAAACTGAGTTATTGGGAGCATTTCATGGCAATTCTTGGGGGAAATCCATTCAGGTAAGTCCTTTTAGTTTCCTTTCCATTCCATGATTATATTATCACCTTAGGAATCCGTGATCATGCTAGTTTCATTAAGAGCTTGAGGATTAAAAGAGAGTTCAATAGGTTCATCATGTTAGGCTATTAAATCTTGATTTATTGATTGGGTTAGCTTTATTAAGCATGGAATTGATGATTAGAATCTATTATTGCATGATTCCTTCTTAATTAGTAGCTAATTTATGGGATTGGAAGTTAGGATTCATACCTAAATTTAGGGGTTTTACCTGGAATCTGAATTTAAGCATTTTGTTAGTTCTCCTAGCTTATTATTGATGGGAATTGATCACCTAGAACATTAATTTCATGTTGAGAGCTATAGATTCCTAATTTTGTCCTTCTAGTTTATATAACCCATTCCATAGGTTCGGGATTTGGGTCTTAAATAGAAGTAGGGTTTGAATGATGTTCTTCTTGATTCTAATTTCATGATTCGAATATGTTTAAACTTTCTTTATCTCGAGGCTCAAAGGAAAGGGAAGGCTAAGGTTTGATTTTGGAGACTTTGTTGTTCGGCCTTCGAGGCTCAAAGGAAAGGGAAGACTAAGGTTTGATTTTAGAGACTTTGTTGTTCGGCCTTCCAGGTAGGTTATGGTTTAATTATGGTGAGACTTCGATTTGCGAAGCATATATTTAGACGATATTGTGAGAGAATACATGTAAACCTTCATGTATGAAGTTGGGTTGGATATTGCCTTAGGTTGGGCCTTGTTGTATGATTTGGGGCTAGCCACCCTGCTGTGTTGTGACTTATCTTGTTCTATTTGTTGTTGGCTCGTTTCCACTTGGAGATAGTAGATATTGGTGACTAGTGATATATCTTGATAATGATATAGTAGCACCTTACTTGTTGCTGTTTTGAGATGAGGATTGTGACTCTACTGTGGCTTATTGTGTATCCTTTTATTGATATTGTTGGTGTGCCCATGTGTGGTACTGTTGAGATTGATTTGATTTTTGACATTGAACTCATACATTGCACGCATTCTCATCCTTCATGATATACTATTAATACATTCATGATATAGAAGGAAACACTGTTATGAGCTGGGCTCAGTTGGATGAGAGTGTCATGACCCTATCAGAGGGCCATGATGGGCACCCGGAGCTAACCTAACGAGCACCTCTTAACATGCTTCTCGTAATCATAACTAGGTGGACCACAAGATTAGTCATAAATATTATAATCTACAAAAGTCACGAGTTTAAAAGATATAAGTACATCTATACCAACTTAATCAACTGAGCCCATATATATATATATATTAGGCGACAAGGCTGCCAAAAATGATATACAAGTATATGAACCGATGAGGTTACAGAACATCTAACTATATACATCTGTCTACACACATGCCTACAAGAAGTGCATAACATCATAAAGATGGGACAGGACCCCACCATGCCCAAATGTGTACACAAAATAATAATACCACTAGACTGTAGCTCCGAAGCAAATGGAGCGCTCCTATGAAATCGCTGATGAAGCACCTAGGGATCTGATCCGTCTCCCTCCCTACCTGCGGGCATGAACGTAGCGTCTACAAGCAAAAAGGACGTCAGTACGAATAATGTACTGAGTATGTAAGGCATGAAAAATAACATAATAAGAATATGAGAAAGTATGAGATAAGAGAGATAACCTGTATATCTGTCTGCCTCCTGAGGCGGATATCATGCATGCTTAGCCTTTTTAAAAAAACATTTTCATACATGTAGCCCGATCGATATACCATATGATCCCGCGTTCGGGGCATCCCGCATCTGGGGTATCATCATAACGTACCCACTGCAGTGGTGTGCACAGCTACGGGCCGTACCCGGCCGACTATAGCGCGGTTCGGTGTGAGAAAATACATACATATCTATAAAGCACGCGTGAGAGCCCAATAAAATGTTACAATGCTATCAGAGTGACGTAAGATTGGTGAACCTCCGATTTCTATTATGGAATCATTATTATCGCTATATCTCACCTTGAAAGAACAACTACCATAAGATGAGATCAACAACAATGAATTGAACCAATAATCTTGGAACAAGCTCAATGATATCATGAGAACATTAAGAACTATAGGCTTTGGTATCTCTAGAAATGGAATCATCATCATCATCATGGAGAACATTTATCAACAATATCACAAGAGCTGTGAGAATTATGAGCTTCTAGCATTTCTAGGAATAGAGATATTATGGGTGTTGTGTGGAGTACACAATAAAGGAATCATGCCTTAAGAAAGAAAGGGTTAGCCTTAACATACCTTTATGTCTCCTTAACTACTTAACGTTCTCCTCCCAAGCTCGCAAATCTACATTCAAGAGGATTCATACTAAGGTTAAGTCTTGGAAATACTCTACTTCCTGCAATTTCCCAAAAAAAACTCCAAATCAACCATAACAACATTCACAATACCATATTCAAAGAATTGTATTCAAATTAATCTCAAATTAATCCAAAATCTCTTTTCAGATTCATCTCATAATCATCTTCTTCAATTCAACATTTTGCGACTTCTCCACTTTAATTTCTTTCCTTTCTAAGAGTTACTAAACCTTTAAACAAACTCAATCATATAAATAAGATGGAGAATATACCTTATAATAGAATAACTTCACCTCACTCAACCTCTTCCAAGATCAAGTGCATCACAACCTTGAAGAGAAGCGAGAACCATCATCTTCCATGGATTATCTTGAGGTTTTGATGTTTGATCTTCTCTCTTGATGGTATGGAAAGGTTTTGGAATATTTTGGAACCTTCAAGAGCTCTCAATAACTCTCTAATAATGTGGTGCAATGTCACACCCCACCCTTGGTAAGGCGTGATTGGCACCCGACACCTTACGGAAACCAAGTTAACCAAATTATAACTTGTATTCTCTATGTCTCGAATGACAAAATAAGGCTAAGGCTAGATATGAACGTAATATCATGTATAAATATATGTCCAATGGACCCACGATGCCAATCTAACGACCGACAGAACATAACGAAGCTATAAACAGGAACTGTCTGCAAAGCCTCTATGAACATGACTGAAATATACAAGTCGGGACAGGGTTCCCGACATGCCCTGAACAAAAATCATACAAACATATATACATCCAGACTCGGCAGCGCTACAGGAAGAAGTGGAGCTCACCAATCATAACTGGTACTTGAAGGCAGCCTACGATGAAAAATCCTCGTCTTGTCTATCTACACCTGCGGGCATGAACGCAGCGTCCACAAGAAGGGACGTCAGTACAAATAATATACTGAGTATGTAAGGCATGAATAACAACATAACAAGAGATATGGGACATAACATGAAATGAAGAGATAACCTGTGCATCTGATTGCCTTGTAAGGCGGATACCATGCATGCTTAGTTTTTCATAAAAGCTTTCTCATACATATATACCATAATAGTGCTGCGGAACGTGCAGCCCGATCCATGAGTATATTATATTGCTGCGGAACGTACAGCCCGATCCATATATATATACTATATTGTTGCGGAACGTGCAGCCCGATCCATTTATATATACTATATTGCTGCGGCTGTCCGATCCATTTATCCATAAATCCCGCGTCCGGGCATCCCGTGTCTGGGATGATATCCAGCTGATCAGGTGGCTATGCGTATATAACGCCTCACCTTTCCCCTTACCCCTACGTACATATATATATATATATATATATATATATATATATATATATATATATATATATATATATATATATATAACATAAGTAGCATGCATGAGAGCCCAAATAAAAGTTATCCCTTTATCGGAGTGACGTAAGGTCGGTAGCCTCCGTTTTATATTTTGAAACAATTATCATCGCTTTACCTCACCTTGAAGGAACAATGATTATAAGGTGAGATCAACAACAATGAGTGGAATCAAGAAAATCATGAAATAAGCTCAGTAATCTCATCTTAGCATTAAAATCATAAGCTTTGGAATTTTTTAGAATTAAAATCATCATCATCATGTTCATCATAGAAAACATATCATCTTTAGTATCATAAAAAGCTTTTAAGAATCATGAACTTCTAGCTTTTGAAAACAAGGAGGTAATGGAAACATTTATGGACTCACAACATAGGAATCATGCCTTTGAAAGAAAGGGACGAGCCTTAACATACCTGTTCAGCCTCCAATTATCTACACTTATTCGTTCGAGCTCTCAAGTCTACATTTAAGAGGATTCACACAATAGTTAGACTCATCGTAGTATATTTGTGCAAAGCTCTAAAGTCAAACTATTTTATATCTGCTGAAAATTGGGCAAAGATCTCCCTGTTTATATGCCTAGCCCGGAATCTCAACTCAAGAACCAACAACAATAACAACAATACCAATATCAGTAACATCATTTCCAACACTAATATGTACCATAAAACAACCCACACGCTGTTTCTCAACTTTCATGACTAACCAACTTACTACACAATTATTTAACGACTTTGTCTCCGTAAATAAGCGTTAAATAATACCAAAAGAGAAATATTCATACCTTTTTTTCTTGTTAAGACAGCAATATCCTCAATATCCACGCTAAAATCCACCGCAAAATAATACTAGAATCACAACCATGCGTTACCCGAACCTAAACCACTACTCCGCTACTTGAAAATTGCTCACTTTTTGATTCCCTCACTCTCTCTCTTCTAATTTCTGGAATTTTTTGGGCAAATCTAATGTAAAAAAGGGTTATTACCCTTTATATAGGGGTCAAATTCGGGCCGGTACTGTAGCAGTACTGTAGCACGCATTTTACGCTTTATCAGCCGAACTTGTAACGGCCATAATTCTCTACTCTGATGTCCTATCAATGAGTGGTTTATTGCGTTGGAAACTAGACTCGACGAACTTCATTTTAGAATTTTGTTTCACTTCAAAACAGTTCATATGCTAAGAGATATTCGTCCCCCAAGTTGGACAAAAATTTTCACACAAAACATTACCCATCCTTTCTCCAAAGTCGTACTACTCCATTTCTTCCACTCATTTCCTTATAAAACCTTCCGGTATACCTTATATACATCCTTCACTCATTAAATATACTTAATAATGCTTGCTCCTTATATTCCAAAGTGATTTTACTTAACCCTAACTCAACGTACTTAGGTTTCAAATTTGATAAGTGCTCTTCGAAGATACAGGGTGTAACAGGCAAATAAATGTGGGAGGTGGATATGAAAAATGGGGTCTTTTGGAACGTACTCCAGATTCAACTTGCGGTGGAGATGCGGCTCAACATACTAAGTATGCGGCCACATATCCCCTCCTTTCCTTAGGGAGGATGTTGGGTAGTGAGGCCAGCCAATTTGGTGAATTTACAGCCAATATGCTGCACATCATACTGAGTATGCGGCCGCATATGGCCCCAAATTTCTGATTTTCACAAAAATGCATTCTTTTCGATTCGTTTGACCTCCAATCCTTATGGAACCTTCTTGGCACCTATATAAAACTTCATTAACCATCTAAGGAGCCCTATAACTTCTCCTCAAGATAATGCTAAGCTATGTATAACTCGAATAGCATGAAATCTTCCCTAAACTCCACTCAAGTTTCCAATCCCTCAACGAACATACTTCCGCCGATTCATTTAACTCCGAAACCTTAAGGGACACACTCAAAATTATCAAATACCCTCCTTAACCTTGTAAGGGATTCATTTCCACTTTAGTCCTGTATTAGTTTACTCATAATGCAAACGACACGAAATTTCCAAAGTGTAACATTCTTCCCCCTCTTAAGAACATTCATCCTCGAATGTTCGACCCTTAGGGATTCTACAAAAAAGTTGCCAGAGTTTCCCCTCTAAATATGCCACTACCATCCTATCACAACAACCCAAATATATAATGCCTTACAGGGATGCAACAACAACAACAAAAATAATGGCCACACACGACCAAGAAATCATTAAAAGAAAGCATTACGCACCTGAAGAAAATGGTGGATGCGAACCTCCTCTGGGAGTGGAAACAAACGTGGATACCTGGATTTCATATCTTCCTCAGCTTCCCAAGTAATTTCTTCTCTATTACTGTTTCTCCATAGAACTTTGACTGAAGCTACATCTTCAGTTCTTAATCTCCGAACTTATCTATCTAGAATAGCAATGGGAACTTCTTCATAAGATAATTTCTCTGCAACCTAAATATCATCTATGGGTACAACTCTGGAAGGGTCTCCAATGTACTTGTGAAGCATTGATACATGGAAAAGCGGATGGATTGATTCTAAGTCTGAAGGCAACTCTAACTTATAGGCCACCTGGCCCACTTTGCAGACAATCCTGTAAGGCCCTATGTACCGAAGGCTAAGATTACCCTTTTTACTAAATCTCATGATGCCTTTCATCGGAGATACCTTCAAGAATACCCAGTCATTAACTTTGAATTCTAAATCTCATCGGTGATTATCTGCATAAGACTTCTGACGACTCTTGTTACACCTTGGAAATTCCCCGTTAGCGTACAGTGAATAGGCCAACGAAGGGCACGATGTATACGATGTTTTGATAAGTAAGAAATGACATTTGATGACCCTAAACAAGATTTCAAAGACATTTAAGATAAGGAAAGAAAGTTGTTAAGGAAAGCAAGTCATATAGTGTGTGTCGGACAAGAATTACGAGTACCGAGTTAATGATGTTCTAACGATGCTTTGGAGAAGAGTGATAACGTCCCTTAGATTAGTATTGAGGTGTCAAATAAGTGTTAATAAGGTTCCATAAGGATCGAAGATCAAACGAGTCGACGAGAACAAGTTTCGGATAGCTGGGCATTATACGGCCAGACATACTGGCCGTATAAAATATACGGACCGTATGTCCAACCGTAGGTTCAGCCCAGAATGGCACACTTTACTGGACCAAACATACGGTCCAGACATACGATCAGTATAAAATATATGGATCGTATGTTTGTCCGTATGCTCTGGTTGAGACAGAATTTAAACGTTGATATAAGGGACCCAAGTTCATTTATTTTTCATTTCATTTTCACTCCACAACTCAAGAATTCTATAGAACCTTCTCCACTCTTCATCCACCAGAACACAAAGGAAATTGATGATCAACTTCATCAAACTAACAAGAATCAAGAGTTAGAAACACACTAAAGTCATCTAAGTCAAGAAATCCCAAGAGAAGTGAATTAGGGTTTTGGTGCAAGAAGAGTATTGCCACTCAAGGCTTGTTCCTACACTATCTAAGGTAAGTTTCATGATCTTTTCATGTTGTTTGAAGTATTGAAAAGTTGAAACACTTGGATTATAGAAGGAAATGGGGAATGGGTCATAAATATGACAATGGTGTCATTTTTTAATAGAAGCTTGGATTGAATTGTGGATATTGATATGTTGTGACTATGAATATGTTATGAATGACATTTAGAACATGGAATAAGCATCGTATGTGAAAGAACGCGCTAGTGAACTATGGTCATGATTATGGAGGAATTGAAGTGAAATTACTAAATGTGGATAATGCAAATGAATGATGAGTGTTGTTTATGATATTGTGATTGTTGTTATGAATGTTTGGGAGTTGATATGGAATATGGAGGAAGCCGTATAAACAAAAAAAATGCTGCCCAATTTTCTCTAGCTTTAGTAAGCGCGTTTATGTAATCCTTTAGCTAATGATAATACGAATTCTCTTGAAGGTAGAAACACGAGCATCGAAGGAAAGCGAGCAAGGAATAAAATAGTTAAACGACAAAGGTATGTGAGGCTAGTCCTTTCTTTCTAAGGCATGAATCTTATGGCATGATTTTCCTCTTTCTTCTAGAATCTCCTATATTCCGGAAAAGCTAAGAGCCCGTGTTCATGCGTAGCCATATGAGATAAGAGATACGCTATGAGCACGTTAATGATGATGATGAGCTTAAGCCTAAAGATCCTAGAGTCCATGATATGATGTCCTATGAAGCTAATGATGCTATTTATAATCTATTGATGTTGTTCATTGCATACACTCACCTTATATGCTAATTCCTTCAAGGTGAGGCAGAATGTCTATGAATGCTCCATAATGTAATCGGGGGTCCACGACCTTATGTCACCCGGATAAAGTATAGTTATCCTTGAGTTTCCATGCATGTATTATGATGAGTATATTATGATGACTATATTATGATGAGCACATTATGAAGAGCATATGATGATGATGTTACACCGCGCCTATATTGTTACACCTTGAAAAATTTCGCGTTATCAAGATTGTGGATGGCATAGTATGAGCTCAGGGGAGAGCAGAGGTACACAAGGATTATGGATGATGATTATGTTATCTGAGCATAAGAGCATATATATGACATTTGGAGAGTGTATGGAGTAAATCGGTTAACATGATCACTCGATGATAGCCCTTGAAACCATGAGTAAGGTGGGGCCCACATGTCGGGATTTTGTAAAGGATACGTTAAAAGTGATACAAGTAGTACATGGAAAGTTGATCAAGTCCTAAGGAGGACCCATAAGCCAAATATGGACATAAGCCCTCCAAAAGGATGATTTAAGGAAATGTTTTCGGGTGATCTGACTTGGAGGGGAAAAAACGGCATTATAAGTTTGGAATTTGGAAAAACACCAAGAATAAAAGTTGTAGATAATTGAAAGATATTTCCAACCATAGGTCGTGGGCCCTCACAAGATGTCAGAATCAAGAGTTATGGCCATTTTAAGAGCAAGACCCTAAGCTGCCAAATGGTTCCGCGGGCCCCACATGAATAAGTCGGTGGAACCGACCTAGGGGGGCTATAAATACCCCCATCAGCCCATTTTGTTCAGCATATTAACATTCCAAAGTGTCCTAGAAGCCTCTCAAAACATCTCCCAAATATTATAGTCCGATAAATCAAGAGTTTGACAAGATTACGCCAAACTAGTCCGTGAAAGGCGATTGTTATTGCTTCTACTTAAGCTTGGTATTGGAAAAGGTTGATGTGGCTGAGTTTTTTTCAAGCATAAGGGATGTTACACCTCGCGTTTTGTGCATTTGAATATTCCGAGTTAATGTCGGGAAGCTAAGGACAAGGTTAAAATTTTCTTAGAATGCGTAAGTTGTTTATTCATCCTTTGTATTGGAATGGAGCGTTAAGGATAAATTTGGAATAAGAAAGATTTGGAGGCTAAAAGTGGGGGAAATAATTTCATGAAATGGCACAAGTGTATATTATATATTTGTGGGCTAAATATATGTATGAATGGGCAAGCATGACTAAGCCCAATTTGGATTATGGACCAAAGATGACCAAGCCCAACTAAATTAGTCATCTTTTAATTTGAAGAAAAAAAGAAGAAGAAAATTCTAGAAAAATTTAGAAGACAAAGAGGCATGTGCATGGTCATGTGCCACTTATGTATATATATATATGTGTAGGTCATCATCTTGGAATTCAAGAAAATTCAAGAAGAGAAAAAGAAAGAAAAGAGAGGGAGAGTGCATCGGACAAGGGCTGGCCGAAACCAGCCCCTTGAGTTGGTCTTGGAAAAAATATTTTCTCCTTGTTTCTCTACTAATTGGAAGGTCCTCGTCGACGTGGAGTAGTTGTTGGAGCGAGAAAATCATCCGTTGTTGCTAGAGCTACTTCTAGCCGAGAAAAAGGGAAGTGAAAAGAAAGGGTAAGGCTCAATCTTTCTTGCATGTTTTATAGGTGTTTATGCATGTTGTGGTGTGTAGAAAGAAATAAATTTCATGAGATTATGATGTTGTGTTGTATGGCCGTGTATATAGCATGGTGTGGAAGTGAAAAACTAATTTATTCAACATGTTTGGAGTATGTATTATAGATGATTTGTGTATGTTTGGCATGTAGAAATGAATGGATTTCATGGAAATTATGCATGTTGAAGACTAGGCCGTGTGTGGGCTGATTTGGAACGTAATATGATTTGAATATGCTTTCTTGAATTCATGGAAATAATGTTGTAAATGTATGGAATTGTTGATGTAGTATGTGAATTGGGAAGAAAGAAATTCATTGTTATTGCCTTATTGCAATTGTGGAGGTTTCGGGTGAGTGGAGCATTCCTTAGATTGTTGGAAATATTATATGGATTGCTTAGAGTATTCTTGAATATGGTTTGAATGGTTTCGGATTAGTAATCGAATATATGAGCATTAGTGTTAAATTGATCGTATGAAGTTTACTTGTGTATAAATGGAATGTTGTATGTAAGATGGTTGGTATTGTTGTTGATATTGTGGCCGAGTTCCATTCTCGGGTTATTGTTGTTGAATTGGGCCGAGCCATATTCTCGGGACGGTGTATTTACAGGGGAAATGCTGCCGAAATTTCGGCAGACAAAGTGTTATTTTAAAGAATCAACTCATAAATGCCCCTAACTAAGGTTTGGTAAACATGACCAATTTGTAGATTTTGATGGATTTGCAACTTGGATTCGGAGTAGCAGAAGGAGCGGAAAGAGGTATGTAAGACCTTACTTTCTTTCTTTGGCATGTCTTAGACGTATAGGCTTGATTTCGCGACTCGGGGACTTTCCTAACTCTAGAAATCCGTGATTGAAATTCTCTACTATTCACTCAGTAGAATTGAACCCAAAGCTCATGAATAGTGAAAGGAAGATCTAAACCCCCTAGAACTTGCAAGAATAAGACTCGATTACCCTAAGATTTCCTAAGTAATATCACGGAATGTATTACACGTAAGTTGTGTACGCCGCCTCATTCGACCGAGGCGGGCCCACTACTCCCTAATTCCCTCATATGGCTCCACTTGGTTTATTTCCGTACTATAATTTGAGAAAACCTTTGGACATCACTCCGACTACTGAATAATAGTTGTTTTAACCAATCCCTCAATTCCAAGGCATGATTTTCCTTCCCAAAAGTTTACAAATGTTTTCCAAAATGTTTATTTTTCTTCAAAACCCAAGTTTTACAATATTGAAAGTCTTAATGACTAAAACGACGACTATGGTTCCATGATGATAATGATGACGCCAGAGATGAAAAAAATGTGACGATATGGAACGTTAAGCTACTTCTTGAGTTTCGGCTCTACTTATGAGCGATGATCGCTTTCCTAAGATTCCAAAGTACACGAAATATCTTGTCTTGTGACCCTATTCTACGTTGTTCATGATGTTGCTTTTCATTGGTAGTCTCGCCTTAAAATACTCGTCCCTTCAAGGTGAGACAAAGCGATCCCGGTTAATCCATACGTAAATCGGAGGTCACCGACCTTACGTCACTCCGATAGACACATGACCTTCCTTGGGCTCTCATGCATGCTGGTTATATGATAATGTATATAATACCTGATCTTAATAAATGTATGTGTATACACTGTATATGTGGGGGAATGGGGAGGGCAACTGTGTCCACCGATTCGGTGGCTTATCATCCCGGACGCGGGATAGCCTTGGACGCGGGATATGGGAGAGTCAGACGCGGCGTCTGTTACTTGATATTTAATATTCGATATTTGATATATATATAATATGATATATTTGGGACACTGTTGGGGAAGGGGGGTGGGAGAGCCGATGAATTCGGCGTCTGTAACTGTAAGCAAAAAGTACCGTTTTCCGAAAAGTAATCGTTTTTTCGTGTACAAGACTAAGAAATACCGTGTTCAAAAAAAGAGAAGCTAGGCATGCATGGTATCCTCCCTCGGCCGGCACGCGCATGTACAGCAAGCTTCGTCAACCTATGGAATGCTTTATATTTCTATGCGCACCGTCCATGTGTATGTGTTATCCACCGATCTCATCTGCATTTCATAATCCCATGATATTGTTGTTCATACTTATGTCCCCGTTCGTATTATTATTCATGTCTTACATACTCGGTACATTGCTCGTATCGACCCTCTTCTTCGGGGGCTGCGTTCATGCCGCGCGTGTACACCCGCACGGAATGAAGCTAATATAGAAGATGTTCCGGCGAAGTTGTAAGCTCCATTTGGCTCCGGAGTGTGGCCGAGTCAGAGTACACGTGCCAGGATTTCTGAGTACAGTTAGAGACTTTGCAGACAGAGTCGTGGGTTTCAGGAGTCAGTTTGTTCTACGATACAAGTTCTGTATAGTTACATATCTTATTTGATTCTAAAGCAACAAAGGAATATTTCAGCAGCCTTGTTATGTATACTTGACGTAGAGATTTCAAAAAAAAAATTAATTAGTACGTAGAAAAAGTCAGTGGGTTCGCTCGGCTCCGGTTACGGGGTCGGGTGCCCATCACACCCTAGTGAGATCGGGGTGTGACAGTTATTTATCCCATCTTTTATGTTGAGTTTATTTGAAGGTCTAGCAAGCCTTAAAAATGAAACTAGTCATGGAGAAAAGGTCATAGAATGCTGTATTGTAGTTGTTGTGTTTATGGGGGTCATTTTGGACGTGTTGTGGCCGTGTGTATGGACATATTTACGCATATAAAAATGGTATCTAACATGGTTGGCGTATTGATGAGATTATACTCCACGATTGGGATGGAAGAAAGTGCATATTGTTGTCAGTATCTGAAAAAACGTCGTGTGGGACGTTTATGGAATATGTTGGTATGAATAATAGTGTTGTTGATGTTGGTATTATTGTTGTTGTTGATTGGGTCCTGAATTGTAATTTTGGGCTACACATATAAACGGGGAAATGCGCCCCGATTTTCGGCGTAATATAGAATAGTTTGATTTGAAATTTGGTACAAGTGTGCAATAAAGTGTTACACCTCGGAAATTTCCCCTTAGCGTACAAATGAATGGACTAACGAAGGGCATGATGAATACGAGGTTTGGATGTGTCGGAAATAGTATGTGGTAGTCCTAATCAAGACTTCCAAAGGCATCCGAGTTAAGGTAAGAAAGTTGTTAAGGAAATCGAGTTATAAGTTAGTGGGTTGGATGAAAACTATGAGTATTGAGTTAGTGTTACCTTAAGGACGTTTAGAAGAAGAGTTATGACGTCCCTTAGATTAACAACAAAGTGATAAACAAGTGCCAAGAAGGTTTCATAAGGATTGGAGATCAAACGAAATGACGGTAACCATTCCGGTGGAACTGTGAGTTCCACGGCCATGTTCCATGGACAGCATCATGTTCCACGGCCCGTGGATGTGTCCGTGGAACAGCCAGTAGAAAGAGTGGCTGGCTGGTCGTGAACCACGACCGCTCCACGGCCAACATTGGGTTCCACGGACCGTGAAGGCGTCCGTGGAAGTCCCTTCGGCCGAACCATTTTCAAGTCTTTAAATGTGAAGTTCACTTCATTTATTTCATTCCCATTCACGACTTCAACCCTCCACACCTCTAGAACCTTCCAAATATTTCATCCATAAGGAAACCAAGAGAAACAAGGATCAACAACAAGAAATCAAGAGAATCAAGTGAAGGAAACCCATTAAAAGTCACCCAAATCAAGAAATCCCAAGAGAGATAAAGTAGGGTTTTGGTGCTAAGGGTGAATCGCCATTCTAAGCTTATTCCTCCAATATCTAAGGTAAGTTTCATGATCTTTACATGTTGTTTGAAGTATTTATAGGTTGAAACACATGAATGGTAGAAGAGAATAGAAAATGGGTCTTAAATGGATGAACAATGTCATTTTGGAATAGTAGTTGGATTGAATCATGAAAGTGGATATGTTGGTGTTATAAATGTGTTATAAATGACTTATAGAACATGAAATAAGTATTGGATACGAAAGAATACGAAAGCGAACTTTAGTAATAAATTATGGAGAATTGGGATAAAAATTGTGAAATGTGAATTATGTGAATGGATGACGATTGTTGTTAGTGATATTATGATTGTCGTTATTAATTTTTGGGAGTTGATATGGAATATGGCGGAAAGTAGTATAAACAAAGGAAGTGCTGCCCAAATTTCTCTAGCTCTAGTTAGTACGTTTTCATGATTAGTTAGCTAATGACGATACGAATTCTCTTGAAGGTATAAACAAGTGCACTCAAGGAGAACGAGCAAACGATAGAATAGTAAACGACAAAGGTATGTGAGGCTAATCCCTTTCCTTCTAAGGCATGAGTCCATATGGCATGAATTTCCTCTTTCATTACGAATATCCTATCTTCAAGAAGGCTGCGATCCCTTATGCACGAATAGCCATACGAGATAAGAGATACGTTACGATTACGATAATGATAATGATGAGCTTAAATCTAGAGATGCTATAGCCTATGATGTAATGTTCCAACTAAGCTAATGAAGTTATATGGAATCTATGAATGTCAATCACTGCATACACTCACCTTACGTTTGTTCCTTCAAGGTGAGGCAGGATAGTTACGAATGCTCATAATGACATCGGGGGTTCACGACCTTACGTCACCCCGACATAACTATGCTTGTTTCCAAGTTCTAATGTATGAATTGATGATATATGTATGATGATATTAACTTGTGATGATACTATGATATGCTTATGAAATGAATGATAGCGATGACTACGATGACGCATAATGTACGATAATAAATGCATGTTATGTATGATAATACGATTCCACCGCGCCTAGATGTCCGGGTATGTCACCGCTAAGGCGGGCTGCATATGATTCCACCGTGCCTAGATGGCCGGGCATGTCACCGCTAAGGCGGGCTGCTATGATTCTACCGAGCCAGAGGGCCGGGCATGACACCACTAGTGGGCGGCATATGATGGTTACCCGGACGCGGGTTAACGATATGATGATGTACGATTGGTATGACGATGCATGTATGGCATGATGATGTATACGTAATATGATAAGGTGTACGCTATGGTAATGTATATGACATGCTTATGTATGATAAATGTATATGAAATGTACCTATGATTATACGAGTACACAGGTTGTATATCCATCCCATGACTTATGATACGCTTATTATGTTTATTTCATTCCTGCCTTACATACTCAGTACAATGTTCGTACTGATGTCCGTTTTCTTTGGATTCTGTGTTCAT
Organism: Lycium ferocissimum; assembly: GCF_029784015.1. Taxonomy (NCBI): domain Eukaryota; kingdom Viridiplantae; phylum Streptophyta; class Magnoliopsida; order Solanales; family Solanaceae; genus Lycium; species Lycium ferocissimum. The sequence goes on from NW_026725353.1 coordinate 49,307, forward strand.
GCCCACAGGTAGGCAAGGAGACGGTGCTGATCTGTAGGGGCTAGGAGCTGACGCGTGAGCACTCCATTGTCCAGAGGTGCTATTGATTATTCTTTTGGTACACATATGTATATATCCATGATTGGGCATGGCGGGGTCCTGTCTCCATGTATATGTATGTGTATGTATATATATTATTTTGATAGCCGAAGGGCTTATGTTTATAAAAGTAATTACATTTTCTATGAGGATATATTCCTATGAAATTGAGCAAGTGTTATGAACGAGAGCATATAGATAACGGAATGAGTGGTGTTCGGTGGTTAGCCCCGGATGCCCGTCGCAGCCCGGAGTTCGGGTCGTGACAGAAGTGGTATCAGAGCAGTTCAGTCCTAGGAAGTGTCTACGAGCCGTGTCTAGTAGAGTCTTGTTTATGGTGTGTTGCGCGCCACGCTAATAAACAGGAGTCTACAGGGCATTTAGGAAAAATGACGATCTTTCTTCATATGAAATCGTGCGGTAGAGCCGAGTATAAGATTTAATCCTCCCTAATAAGTATGTTGTGATTTCAGAAATGCCGCCAAAAGGAAAAGCTAAAGGCCCCGGCGGAAAAGTTACCACGAAAAGGCGGGCGAAAGAGAGAGCCGCCCATGAATGCAAATGAGGAGGAATCACATCATGAGGCTTTATCTAGTGCCTCCACTACTCCGCCTATTATGGAAGAGCAAGAAGGGGCTTCAGCTCCAGCTCCTATGCCTCCTCCAGCCTCCACCGGCTACATCGGGTCAACAAGTGACCGAGGCTATTAATTTATTGACACGGTTGGTGGCCACTCAGCACGAGAGGCAAAATACGGGCCAAGGGATCGTTCGGCCTAGTACTAGAGCCCGTGACTTCATGAGCCTAAATCCTCCGGAATTCTTTGGGTCAAAACCGGATGAAGACCCACAAGGTTTCATTGATGAAATGCTAAGAACATTGCGGATTATTCATGCTTCCGAGACTGAATCAGTGGAGTTAGCATCATATCGACTCCGAGATGTGGCGGCATTATGGTATAACAATTGGATAGCGTCGAGGCAAGAGAATGCGCTTCCTCCCGTGTGGCAAGAATTTGTTGATGCCTTTCTTCGTCATTATTTGCCGCCCGAGGTCCGCCGAGCTAGAGCGGATAGATTTCTGAATTTGAAGCAAGGTAATATGAGCGCCCGGGAGTATAGCCTTCAATTTAATTCTTTGGCTAGATATGCTCCTACTATGGTAGCCGACATGGGCGACAGGGTGCACAGATTTGTGAGTGGCTTAGGGCCACATTTGTTTAAGGATTGCCTAACAGCTTCATTGCAAGACGGGATGGATATTTCCCGCATTCAAGCCCATGCCCAAAATCTTGAAGGGCAACAACCTCCGCAAAGGGGCGATCGTGATGTTGATAGAGGGCAAAGCAAAAGGGCCAGATCTATGGGCACAGGTAGTGATTATAGAGGGGGATCAAGACAGACCTACTCTAGGCACTCAGGCCAGTCAGTGACGAGTGCACCTCCCCGGTTTGCAGGCAAAAGACCTGATCGCTCTTTCCGTTCAGGACAGGGTCAGAGTTCGAGGGCCCCAGGTTCTCAGTTTGGGGGAGATTACAGTCGGGGGCAAAGCACTCGGGGCCATGCCGCCGGGCCGGTGCATGTTATATTTTTGCACGGATTGATGAGATATGGCGAGTGGGTTCGGCCAGCGGATCGGCGGCGGGATCCTCTTCACTCGGGGCGGACTCCCAGAGGGGAGCATCTACTTCGGGTGCCACACACACCCCAAGATATGCTTTTTAGCCGACGGCAAGATCTTGAGTCGTCTCCGGATGTGGTCACGGGTATATTGACCGTATTTTCCCACGATGTATATGCATTGATAGATCCGGGTTCCACATTATCTTATATTACCCCCTATGTTGCTAATCGTATTGGGGTGAAACCCGAGCCAATTAAACCTTTCGAGGTATCCACTCCGGTTGGTGATCCGTGATAGCTAAACAAGTGTATAAAGATTGTATAATTGTGATATGTGATCGCCAAACCAAAGACGATTTAGTTGAGCTAGAAATGCTAGACTTTGATGTTATTATGGGTATGGATTGGTTGGCCTCATGCTATGCTAATGTTGATTGCTGAATGAAATTAGTTCGATTTCAATTTCCGAGAGAACCCATGCTTGAATGGAAAGGTAATACGGCAACTCCGAGAGGTAGGTTTATTTCCTACCTTAAAGCAAGAAAGATGATCGCCAAGGGCTATATTTATCATTTAGTCCGAGTTCATGACACCGAGGCAACATCGCCAACTTTCCAATCCGTTCTGGTAGTAAATGAATTTTCGAATGTATTTCCAGATGAACTCCCAGGCCTTCCTCTAGAAAGGGAGATTGACTTCGCCATTGGTGTGTTGTCAGATACCGAGCCAATTTCTATCCCTCCTTATCGAATGGCTCCGGCAGAACTGAAGGAATTAAAGGCCCAGTTGAAAGATTTACTTGAAAAGGGGTTCATTAGACCCAGGGGAGCGCCGATTTTATTTGTGAAAAAGAAAGATGGCTCCTTACGAATGTGTATTGATTATAGACAGTTGAACAAGGTGACGATAAAGAACAAGTATCTTCTTCCAAAAGTTGATGATTCATTTGATCAACTACAAGGTGCCAAATAGTTTTTCAAAATAGATCTGAGGTCGGGATATCATCAAGTGAGAGTGAGAGAAGAAGATATTCCTAAGACAGCTTTCAGAACGAGATATGGCCATTATGAATTTCGAGTGATGTCGTTTGGGAGCGACAAATGCGCCGGCAGTGTTTATGGACTTAATGAATAATGTATTCAGGCCTCTCTTGGACTTGTTCGTGATAGTATTCATTGACGACATCTTGGTGTATTCTCGCACAGAATCAGAACATACAGATCATCTACGTATTGTTCTTGGAATTCTCCGTGCTCGAGTTGTATGTAAAATTTTCAAAGTGCGAGTTTTGGCTAAATTCTCGTGACATTCTTGGGCCATGTGATTTCAGATGATGGCATTAGAGTTGATACTCAAAAGATAGAGGCTGTGAAGACCTAGCCAAGGCCTACGACGCCTACAGAAGTTCGTAGTTTTCTGGGTTTGGCAGGTTATTATAGGAGATTCGTAGAGGGCTTTTCATCTATTTCAACCCCATTGACGAAATTAACCCATAAGTCTGCAAAGTTTCAGTGGAATGACGCTTGTGAGCGTAGCTTCCAAGAGTTGAAGGACAGATTAACCTCAGCTCCCGTCTTGACGCTTCCAGAAGGGCCGGACGGCTATGTGGTGTACTGTGATGCTTCCGGTGTTGGGCTAGGATGTGTATTAATGCAGCCTGGAAAAGTCATTGCTTATGCTTCGAGACAGCTGCGAAGACATGAAAAGAACTACCCGACTCACGATCTTGAATTAGCCGCAGTTATTCATGCCTTGAAAATATGGAGACATTACTTGTATGGCGTGCATGTTGATATCTATACAGATCATAAGAGTCTTCAATATATTTTTAAACAGAAGGAGTTGAATCTCCGACAGCGGCGGTGGTTAGAAATATTGAAAGACTACGATGTGAATATTTTATACCACCCCGAAAAGGCAAATGTAGTAGCGGATGTGCTTAGTCGCCGATCTATGGGTAGCCTATGTGAAGTGCCTTTGGAGAAAAAAGAATTGATTCGTGAGATCCACCAACTAGCTAGCCTTGGAGTGCGCATAATTGATTCGGCGATGCGGAGTCGGTGTTAACAATCCCGCGCTTCATCCTTGGATGCGGAGATAAAATAGCGTCAATACGAGGATCCCAAATTGAAGTATTATAAAGGTGTGAAATTTTCAAAAGAAAAGTCACCATTTGAAGTCTCGGTAGATGGGGTTCTCGCACTGCAACAGGTTATGTGTTCCGGATGTGGTGGAACTACGCCGCCGAATTCTAAAAGAAGCTCATTACTCCAGATATTCCATTCATCCAGGAACGACAAAGATGTATCATGATCTCAAAATGATGTGTTGGTGGGACGGCATGAAGAGAGACATAGCAAAATTTGTAGCCAAATGTCCGAATTGCCAACAGGTAAAGGTAGAACATCAAAAGCCAGGAGGATTATTGCAGGCAATAGAAATCCCAACATGGAAATGGGAAGTAATCAATATGGATTTTATTGTAGGATTGCCCCGTTCTGGAGGCAAGTATGATTTTATATGGGTGATTGTGGATAGATTGACAAAAGCAGCTCATTTTCTCCCAGTCAGAACTACATATGCAGCTGAAGACTATGCAAGGTTATATCTTAAGGAGATTGTAAGGCTTCATGGTATTCCAATATCTATCATCACGGACAGAGGAGCACAGTTCACAGCTAAGTTCTGGAAATCCTTTCAAGAAGGTCTAGGTACTCAAATAAGGCTCAGCACGGCTTTTCACCCGCAGACTGACGGACAAGCCGAGCATACTATACAGACCTTGGAGGATATGCTAAGGGCATGTGTTTTAGATTTTGGTGGTAGTTGGGGTGACCACTTACCCCTAATCGAATTTGCCTATAACAACAGCTATCATTCCAGTATCCAAATGGCTCCGTATGAAGCTCTATATGGAAGGAAATGTAGATATCTAATTGGATGGTTTGATGTCAGAGAAGTACAGTTAATAGACCCCGAATTGATTCAACAAGCGGTAGAAAAAGTCAAGGTGATACGAGATCGATTGTCGACAGCCCAAAGTCGCCAAAAATCTTATGCGGATAACCGCCGGTGAAATTTAGAGTTCCAAGTTAATGATTGGGTGTTCTTGAAGGTATCACCGATGAAAGGGGTGATGAGATTTGGCAAGAAAGGAAAGTTAAGTCCTCGATACATTGGACCCTACAAAATCATCCGCAAGGTGGGTCAAGTAGCGTATGAATTAGAATTGCCTTCCGAGCTTGGATTAGTTCATCCAGTATTCCATGTTTCAATGCTCCACAAATGTGTGGGAGATCCCACAAAGGTGGTGCCAATAGATGATGTTCGGATCACGGAAAAGCTAGCTTATGAAGAAGTGCCTATTGCCATACTAGACGCAAGTACGAAGACTTCGGAAGAAGGAAATAGCTTCGATGAAAGTCTTATGGCGAAATAACAATCGGGAAGAGATGACTTGGGAAGCGGAAGAGAAGATGAAATCCACGTACCCGCATTTATTTCAGCCCTCAGAAGAAATCTATGACGAAACTTCGAAATGATAAGGTATGTATGCTTTATTTTTATGTATATGGGTCGTGTGTGGCCAATCTATATTGCTATGGTGTTGTAGCCCTATGTGGCAATGATATTATGGGCTGTTGTGACAGGATGGTATCGCCATATTACAGGGGAAACTCTGGTGAAATTTTTCTGGAATCCTCGATGACTTAACATTCGAGGACGAATGTTCCAAAAGGGGGGAAGAATGTTACACCTCAAAAATTTCCCCTTAGCGTACAAGTGAATAGAATAATGAAGGGCATGATGAATACGAGGTTTGGATGAGTCGGAAATAGTATGTGGTAGTCCTAATCAAGACTTCCAAAGGCATCCGAGTTAAGGTAAGAAAGTTGTTAAGGAAATCGAGTTATAAGTTAGTGGGTTGGATGAAAACTATGAGTATTGAGCTAGTGTTACCTTAAGGACGTTTTGAAGAAGAGTTATGACGTCCCTTAGATTGACAACGAAGTGATAAATAAGTGCCAAGAAGGTTTCATAAGGATTGGAGATCAAACGAAACGACGGGAACCATTCCGGTGGAACTGTGAGTTCCACGGCCATGTTCCACGGACAGCATCATGTTCCACGGCCCGTGGATGTGTCCGTGGAACAGCCAGCAGAAAGAGTGGCTAGCTGGTCATGAACCACGTCCAGTTCCACGGCCAACATTGGGTTCCACGGACCGTGAAGCTGTCCGTGGAAGTCCCATCGGCTGAACCATTTTCAAGTCTTTAAATGTGAAGTTCACTTCATTTATTTCATTCCCATTCACGACTTCAACCTCTCCACACCTCTAGAACCTTCCAAATATTTCATCCATAAGGAAACCAAGAGAAACAAGGATCAACAACAAGAAATCAAGAGAATCAAGTGAAGGAAACCCATTAAAAGTCACCCAAATCAAGAAATCCCAAGAGAGATAAAGTAGGGTTTTGGTGCTAAGGGTGAATCACCATTCTAAGCTTATTCCTCCAACATCTAAGGTAAGTTTCATGATCTTTAAATGTTGTTTGAAGTATTTATAGGTTGAAACACATGAATGGTAGAAGAGAATAGAAAATGGGTCTTAAATGGATGAACAATGTCATTTTGGAATAGTAGTTGGATTGAATCATGAAAGTGGATATGTTGGTGTTATATATAAATGACTTATAGAACATGAAATAAGTATTGGATACGAAAGAATGCGAAAGTGAACTTTAGTCATAAATTATGGAGAATTAGGATAAAAATTGTGAAATGTGAATCATGTGAATGGATGACGATTGTTGTTAGTGATATTATGATTGTCGTTATGAATGTTGGGAGTTGATATGGAATATGGCATAAAGTAGTATAAACAAAGGAAGTGTGTTATATCCGGCATTTTTGCATATTCGGAACATGCGAAAATGTTTTGAATTGTAAGGAATAAGGTCATGTTTGAATTTTTCTTAATATGTGTATGCCGGTTATGGAGGTATGGATGCAGAGATATCGAGGAAGGCCAAGAGCAGAAAAATTGAAATTTTGAAATTTGTTCCATGAATTTCATATATTAGCCAAGTGTTGGGTTAGGAAAATGAAAAGTGTTGGGCTAGGTACAAGACTTGGCCCAACCGGCCAAGTTAAATAAAAAGAGGGCCAAGCCCATGTGATGAATTAGTTAAGGAATAGATCATGTGATAAATACATGGGATCATTGTCATTTTCATTTGGAAGTTTCAAGAAAAACAAAGAAAAATCAAGAAGAGAAAAAAAAAAAAAACAAGAGCCGTCGGCTCTAAGAGAGAAAAGAAGGAGAAAAAAATTTCCAAGCTCTTTGTTCCATCTAAAAATCTTGTTCTTCTTGAATTCTTAACAAGCTCAAGACGCTCTTCGACGTGGTATAATTGGTTTGGCGGGAGAACCACGTTTGCGGCGAGTTGAAATTTCAAGAAAAGGTAAGAATTTTATGTTCTTTGTGTTATGGAAGATGTATGTATGTTATAATGATTGGAATGGAATGAGAATTATGGAAATTGTGCATGTGTGAAGTAGTGCATGGCCGTGAGCCATGGTGTTGAGAAAAGGCAAGAATTTCATGTTTTATTGTGTTATGGAAGGCTATATATATATATATATTGGTATGTAGAATTGAATGGAAATCATGGAATGGTGTTTGTGAGTGTGTAGCCGTGTAGTGTGTGTATTGTGTTGTGGCCGTGTAGTGCTTCATGTGTAGGAGAATTGGTTGAATTTATTTAGTATGTTAATTATGTTGTTATGGCATTGTGAAGTGAATAGAAGATTAATGGTTTGGTTGGAATGGAAGAAATGTGGTAAGGTTGTTGTAGGAAAAAAATAGGTAGTATCATTATAGTTTATGTAATTATGGGAATGAAGTTGTAAGATGCAAATTATGATAGTTGTTAATGGAATTGAAAGGCAAAAATATTTCATGGAAGTTTATGTTGGAAGTTGAAAGTTTTGAACGAATTATGGTTTCGGTGGAATTTTTGTATAATTTGTGAAATAATGCGAAATGCTCCCGAATTGTATTTGAATGGCCTTGAATGAGTAAATGAGTATGAAAACATTGATATTAGTTTGAAAATGTGAAGTGAGTTTGGAAGTTGTTGCTTTATGAAGAAAGAAGACTAATGATGTTAGTAAGCGATTCTAGTCGATAATTGTTGTTGTTGGTTTGTTGTTGGTTATTTTGGTTATTTTGAGTTAATTCTCGGGGTGTCACATTTATAGGGGAGGTCTTCCGAAATTTCGGTAGCTAAGTATAAACCCAGTGAAATGTTAACTCTCATGAATAGTAACTGGTAAAGGTGACCATTTGCAGATTTTTGACGAAACAGGAATCGAAATTGGACGAGCGTAAGGCACAACAAAGGTATGTAAAGCATTGCCCTTCATTCTTTGGCATGTTCTAAGCATAATAGACTCGAACGCGAGCCTTAGATACGATTCTGTTCTTAGAAGTCCAAGATTGGAAATTGACCCCATTTCATTCAATGAGATTGAATTGGTCTCTTAATATCTCGTCGGCAAAATAACCTATATGTATGCAACTTTCACCAATGAAGTTAGAATGCTCTAAAACTCTCTTGGATGACTCCATAAGACTTAAGATTCGTAATATACGTACGCCACCTCGGTTCGGCCCAAGGTGGGCCCACAAAATTCTGATACTTCCTGTACAGCTTTAACTAACCCATTTCTGTCCGAAATTCACAGGTAACTTTGTTTATTATTCTGTTTGCTATATGACAAGTGCTTTGACTATATTTATGAGTCTTATAATACGTTTTGACATCTGGAACGCTTCTGGACACTCTGTTCTGATATAAGCTGTCGTGCCATCCCAAATGACACGTATGCGTATCTATTATGACTCCTGTCCGAAAATTCTGACTTGACCTATCTTCTGAACTATTTCAGTTTCATTAAGTCTGTATGTCGGTCTGTATGTATATGGTTTCTCATTGATCTGTTCGTGGATGCCTCAATGCTTCCTTCAACTGCGCCGGGCCGGGTTACGCGATTCGTGCACTCCCCCTGCATTGTTCACCGCGTCCCTCGGATGTGCGGGCGGGATACATTTATATCGATTATGATTTGATTATGTGATATTATGGGGATGGCGGCCGGATGGCATTTGATACGATAAATACGTCACCGCGTCTCGTACGACGAGGCGGGTTACTGTACCGCGTCCCTTATTAAAGGGCGGGATTTGATTTATGATATGTATGTACGTGTATGCTTATGACTGCGCATGTATGATGCGAAACTCGATTTGGATAAGGATACGTCCGTCACATTTACGCATGTCGATTCGGATTACGATTACGTCCCGTCATACTTCGAGTTACGGTTCGTGTGAGAATGCATGCGTTATGCCTCCGTACCTCGGATTACGGTTGACGATTTGTAATCATACTCTGTGCATACGATTTGCATTGTGCTTCGTCGACCACGTTACATTCTGTACCTCTAGTCCGTACTGAAACTCCGTCAGCTACACTCCCCAAATTTGACATATTACGATTCTGTCTGTACACTCTGTAAGCCTGACTCCGATATGGATCCGATTCTGACTGTTATGATTTTATATATTTGACTCTGACTATGATTATGTATGTTATATTTCCGCTTTACATACTCGGTACACCTTCGTACTGACCCCCTGTTCTTCGGGGGCTGCACTACATGCCCGCCGGTACAGACGCGCCGCGTGATACGCCACCAGTTTAGGACATCGGTTTGCTGTCTGAAGAGCTCCCTTTGATCCGGAGCCGATACTTTTGGTATATATCTTCTGTTGTTCATATACACTGTACATATGGTTATTTGGGTACGGCGGGGCCCCAATCCGTCTTCGATTCTGATTACGTATGTTAGAGGCTGTAGACATGTTTGTGGGTTGTCACGGTTACGGTAAGTGAGTACGAGTCACGTATCGGATAATTACGCTTACTATGATAGCCCTAACGGCTTCTGTACAGGTTTAAGTATGTATATATGTATATGTATGTTCGTGCGATGCATTTTATATCTGTATGAATTTATGTATATTTAAACAGAATTAGCTATTGGGTATGTCAGATCTGTTAGGTAGGTACGTATGGGTGTCCAGTTAGGACACCAGTCGCGGCCTACGGGGTTGGGTCGTGACAAAAGTGGTATCAGAGCGGTCGGTCCTCGGAATGTCTCCGCGAGGGCCGTGTCTAGTAGAGTCCTGTTTATCGGTGTGTTGTGCACCACATCTATAAACAGGAGGCTACAGGACATCTAGGATGTTATGTTACCCTTTCTTGGAATCTTAGATCGTGCGATAGAGCTGTGATATTAGGATGACTCTTTTCTGATCGGTTGTTGTATTTTTCAGTAATGCCTCCGAAGAAGGCAGCGGCTGCCCAGAAGGGCAAAGCGAAGGTGGGAGAGACTATCCAGATGCCGAGAGTTACCCGGGCTCGTGCTCGGACTACGCCCGGTATTGTACTTCAGTCGGAGGGTTCAGCCACTCCGCCACTAGACGAGGGCGGAGCAGGCCCCTCAGCTGTTCCAGCGCCCGCTCCCCAACCCGGGCAGAGGATAGGACGTTGAGGGAGGCAGTACAGCTACTGACGACGATAGTGGAAGGACAGGTTCGCGGACGCGGGCGGAGAGGTGATGATGATGATGACAGCGTGATAGCCCGAGAGTTCGTGATTTGCGACATGTGGTCCTCCGAGTTTTTGGGTCTAAGCCACGAGGACCCCATGATTTTGCTCCGGCGGATGCGGCGCTCGTTGAGAGACCCTCGGGGCTTAGGAGACCGAGTCGGTCGAGCTTCTATCCACACAGATTACGAGATGTCGCCCTTAATTGGTATGAGTCACAGGGGCTGTCCGGGGGTGAGAGTGCTCCCCCAGCCACATGGGATGAATTTACTGCCTTCCTTCCTCCGCCACTTTTTACCACCGGAGCTGCGGCGGGCGAGAGTTGACCGGTTTTTGCAGTTAAAGCAGAGAGGCAGGAGTATTCGAGAGTATAATTTGGAGTTTGACTCTCTGGCCCGATATGCGCCGACGATCGTAGCCGATATGGAGGACAGAATGCTGCCGTACGTGATGGGGTTGGGCCCTGTTTGGTTGAGCGAAGAACTCTGGCGGCCACGATCGGTATGGACATCGCCCGTTTTGCCTATGCACGGGGTGTAGAGGACCGGCATAAGGAAGATCGATCACGGGGTAGAGATATGACGAGAGGCGGCCCAAGGGCCGGGTCGGCCGGGGAGTACGGAGATTCCCGAGGCGGATGGCCTCGGCGACGATCCGTGGGTCCTCCCTCCGTCAGGCCGGGGAACACAGTCCGCCGGCAGACGTTTTGATGATGCAGGTCCGTCTGGGGCCGGTCAGAGTTCCAGAGCATCAGGCCCGCAGACGAGTAGGGGTCCGGGTCAGTCTAGGCCACCTATGCCCCGGTGTGTTATTGTGTCAAATAAGCCATCACCGGGAGATGCTATCGCTTACGGGCGCTGTTATTATTGTGGCGATCAAGATCATATTGTGAGAGAGTGCCGGTTCAAGGGACAAACAACACGGGTGGCTCGGCCCGGCCCACGGGGTCGCCTTGCTGGCTCATCTTCTCCTTCGGTGGCCATGCGCCCCCATTCGGGGTACGTCGGCGCCCGGCCCGGTCGGCGGAGGTCGCGGCGCAGGTTCTGTGTCCCGGCGGTCCTTCGAACCGCATATACGCTTTGACTAGCCGGCAGGACCCCGAAGGCGTCGCCAAACGTGGACCCAGGTATGTTATTACTCTTTTCTCGGAAAATATGTGCATCTGATCTGTACTGTGTTCCGGTCAACTATATTCTGTACCTCTGATCGTGATTCTGTATGCCAAATTTCTGCGTCCCTGTTTTCAATAAAGCTGCGCTTTATACTTCGTGCTTCGAATCGATCGCGTTTTACTGTTTACCATACCTGCGTCGACTGTGATCACAATTACGTCCGATATACCCCGGTACGTCGACTGCGATTTCAAATACGTACGTAAATCCCATACGTCGACCGATCACGGATCTCACGCATATACTTCTATGTGTCCGATTCGACTACGGATCTATCAAATATAGTTCGGTGCCCACCCCGACTCGAATATGGGTTTGTCATCCGATATGTTTCTGTATGTACGGCTCCGATCATGAATCTGTCGGTATAACGTATGAATACGATTACTGTCTAAACTTACGGCGCGTACTTCGATTCGGATACGACTTCATCTGACATACCCCTGATCTTCCAGCTCTGATAAATATTCTGTTCACCCTATATCCGATTTAAAATCGTATGGACCGCTAGACTAATTAGGATTTCGAACAGCCCCAATACCGCAATATCGGAAAATGATAGAAGGACTTGGGAAGTGAAGGCTCTTACAATTACTTCGATCAAGTGTGAGTATGAAATTGGCAGGACGACCTTCCCCCGGAGTGTTCGTAAAACCTATAAGGCTAATTTAACATTCGAGGACGAATGTTTTAAAGGGGGGGAGGATGTTATATCCGGCATTTTTGCATATTCGGAACATGCGAAAATGTTTTGAATTGTAAGGAATAAGGTCATGTTTGGAATTTTCTTAATATGTGTATGCCGGTTATTGAGGTATGGATGCAGAGATATCGAGGAAGGCCAAGAGCGAGAGAAAAATTGAAATTTTTTGAAATTTGTTCCATGAATTTCATATATTAGCCAAGTGTTGGGTTAGGAAAATGAAAAGTGTTGGGCTAGGTACAAGACTTGGCCCAACCGGCCAAGTTAAATAAAAAGAGGGCCAAGCCCATGTCATGAATTAGTTAAGGAATAGATCATGTGATAAATAGATGGGATCATTGTCATTTTCATTTGGAAGTTTCAAGAAAAACAAAGAAAAATCAAGAAGAGAAAAAAAAAGAAGAACAAGAGCCGTCGGCTCTAAGAGAGAAAAGAAGGAGAAAAAAATTTCCAAGCTCTTTGTTCCATCTAAAAATCTTGTTCTTCTTGAATTCTTAACAAGCTCAAGACACTCTTCGACGTGGTATAATTGGTTTGGCGGGAGAACCACGTTTGCGGCGAGTTGAAATTTCAAGAAAAGGTAAGAATCTTGTTCTTTTGTGTTATGGAATATGTATGTATGTTATAATGATTGGAATGGAATGAGAATTATGAAAATTGTGCATGTGTGAAGTAGTGCATTGCCGTGAGCCATGGTGTTGAGAAAAGGCAAGAATTTCATGTTTTATTGTGTTATGGAAGGCTATATATATATATATATATTGGTATGTAGAATTGAATGGAAATCATGGAATGGTGTTTGTGAGTGTGTAGCCGTGTAGTGTGTGTATTGTGTTGTGGCCGTGTAGTGCTTCATGTGTAGGAGAATTGGTTGAATTTATTTAGTATGTTAATTATGTTGTTATGGCATTGTGAAGTGAATAGAAGATTAATGGTTTGGTTGGAATGGAAGAAATGTGGTAAGGTTGTTGTAGGAAAAAAAAATAGGTAGTATCATTATAGTTTATGTAATTATGGGAATGAAGTTGTAAGATGCAAATTATGATAGTTGTTAATGGAATTGAAAGGCAAAAATATTTCATGGAAGTTTAAGTTGGAAGTTGAAAGTTTTGAACGAATTATGGTTTCGGTGGAATTTTTGTATAATTTGTGAAATAATGCGAAATGCTCCCGAATTGTATTTGAATGGCCTTGAATGAGTAAATGAGTATGAAAACATTGATATTAGTTTGAAAATGTGAAGTGAGTTTGGAAGTTGTTGCTCTATGAAGAAAGAAGACTAATGATGTTAGTAAGCGATTCTAGTCGATAATTGTTGTTGTTGTTGGTGTTGTTGTTGGCTTGTTGTTGGTTATTTTGAGCCGAGTTAATTCTCGGGGTGTCACATTTATAGGGGAGGTGCTGCCGAAATTTCGGTAGCTAAGCATAAACCCAAGGTTGAAATGTTAACTCTCATGAATAGTAACTGGTATAGGTGACCATTTGCAGATCTTTGACGAAACGGGAATTGAAATTGGACGAGCGTAAGGCACAACAAAGGTATGTAAAGCATTTCCCTTCATTCTTTGGCATGTTCTAAGCATAATAGACTCGAACGCGAGCCTTAGATACGATTCTGTTCCTAGAAGTCCAAGATTGGAAATTGACCCCATTTCTTTCAATGAGATTGAATTGGTCTCTTAATATCTCGTCGGCAAAATAACCTATATGTATGCAACTTTCACCAATGAAGTTAGAATGCTCTAAAACTCTCTTGGATGACTCCATAAGACTTAAGATTCGTAATATACGTACGCCACCTCGGTTCGGCCCAAGGTGGGCCCACAAAATTCTGATACTTCCTGTACAGCTTTAACTAACCCATTTCTGTCCGAAATTCACAGGTAACTTTGGTTATTATTCTGTTTGCTATATGAAAAGTGCTTTGACTATATTTATGAGTCTTATAATACGTTTTGACATCTAGAACGCTTACGGACACTGCGTTACGATATAGGTACATGCGTGCCATCCCAAATGACACGTATGCGTATCTATTATGACTACGTAAAATTCGACTTGACCTATCTTCGAACTATTTCGGTTTCATTAAGTACGTATGTCGGTACGTATGTATATGGTTTCTCATTGATGCGATTCGTGGATGCCTCGAATGCTTCCTTCATTTGCGCCGGGCCGAGGTTACGTGATTCGTGCACTCCCCTGCATTGTTCACCCGCGTCCCTCGGATGTGCGGGCCGGGATACTGTTTATATACGATTATGATTTGATTATGTGATATTATGGGGATGGCGGCCGGGATGGCATTTGATACGTACGTACGTCCCCGCGTCTCGTACGACGAGGGTCGGGTTCTGTTACGCGTCCCCGGTAAGGCGGGGATACGATTTATGATATGTATGTACGTATATACTTATGACTCTGCATGTATGATGCGAAACTACGATTTGGATAAGGATACGTACGTCGCATTTACTGCATGTCGATTCGGATTCGATTACATACGCATCATACTTACGAGTTACGGTTCTATCGAGAATACGTGCATTTATGCCTCCGTACCGCGGATGCAGTGACGATTTGTAATCATACTCGTATGCGTCGATTTGCATTGTGCTTCCGTCGACCACATTACCGGCTGCCTACAGTCCGTCTTGAAACTCCGTTAGCTACCTCCCCGAAATCGACATATTACGATTACGTACGTACACTCAGCTTGTAAGTCGACTCCGCTATGGATCCAATTAAAACATTATGATTTTATATATTTGACTCTGACTATGATTATGTATGTTATATTTCCGCTTTACATACTCGGTACACCTTCGTCACACCCCTTGTTCTTCGGGGGGGGCTGCTACATGCCCGCGGTACGGACGCGCGCGCGTGATACGCCACCGATTTAGGACATCGGTTTGTTGTACGAAGAGCTCCCTTTGATCGGAGGCTGATACTTTTGGTATATATCTTACGTTGTTCATATACACGCTTTGTACACATGGTTATTTGGGTACGGCGGGGCCACTGTCCCGTCTTCGGTTACGATTCGTATATTAGAGGCACACAGTAGACATGTGTGTGGGTTGTGGGTTGTCACGGTTACGTAAGTGAGTACGAGTCTGCGTCTACGGATAATTCTACTTACTATGATAGCCCTAACGACACGTACGGGTTTAAGTATGTATATATGTATATGTATGTTCGTGCGATGCATTTTATATACGTATGAATTTATGTATATTTAAACGAAATTTGCTATTGGGTATGCCAGATCTGTTAGGTAGGTACGTATGGGTGTCCAGTTAGGACACCAGTCGCGGCCTACGGGGTTGGGTCGTGACAAAGTGCTGCCTAAATTTCTCTAGCTCTAGTAAGTACGTTTTCATGATTAGTTAGCTAATGACGATACGAATTCTCTTGAAGGTATAAACAAGTGCACTCAAGGAGAACGAGCAAACGATAGAATAGTAAACGACAAAGGTATGTGAGGCTAATCCCTTTCCTTCTAAGGCATGAGTCCATATGGCATGAATTTCCTCTTTCATTACGAATGTCGTATCTTCAAGAAGGCTGCGATCCCTTATGCATGAATAGCCATACGAGATAAGAGATACGTTATGATTACGATA